>NW_027672178.1:0-219000 GCF_964165515.1 Mesoplodon bidens | reverse complement strand
ACCTGAGGGGATACTTTATTTTTCCGTAGCGAGTGTACATTGAATCCTATTAAAATAAACCTCCGTCATTAAATATGAAATTAAAAAACGCTTATAGTTTATCTCTTCTCAGTCTGTTAACAACTTAGATCAGAACATCCACAGGATACCCAGAATAAAGGGACACACTCAGGTGCGTCAGTCTTGCAATGATTTGTACAAACTTTACAAACTTAAGTGCGACGCTCGAAAACATCTTTTATTAAAGCTGACTTTAAGTGGACAGAACACCTGCCCTAGGAGTTTGGAGTCCTGTGAGCGACCCCACGTGCACACCCGGTGAGGGTCTAGGACAAGTCATCTCCCTTCTCAGGCCCCATCGCTTCCTTCCTCACCCGAGGCAGCAGGACAGAAGCCCTGCAGACTCATCCTGCACCGATTACACTGGGCGACTCCACAGGGCACAACCCAGGGGGGCGGCGGACGCTTACATTACACAACCAAGGTGCTGACGCGCCTTGAGACACACGTGCGAGATGCCGAGACGGCGACAGGAGGGGGAGGACGAGGAGGAGGTGGAGGATCGGGGTTGGACGGAGGGGAAGCCGCGGCACGTCCCGGCCGAGCCTGTGGACCCTGCTCCCCGAGGACACCGGAGCTCACAAGTCCCAGGGGAGCCCCATCTGGAGCAGCCAGCCCTGTCCTCCAGCCCGGCCCCTCCACCTCCTGGAAGCGGTCAAACCCTCCAGGTGGCTCTACCGCGGGGCCCGGGGCGGGCTACCCCAAGCCCTGCTCTTCAAGGGCCGCAGGCTCCACAACCAACTACAGGCCTGCAGACGCAACACCTACCCCGTCGGGACTCACTCACCGGCCCCGGGCTCCCGAGGCTCCGGTCCGGGGGCTGCTCCTCGGGCGCGCTCCTCTCTCGGGGTCCCTCCGCTCCGCCTCCCGAGACCACTGGGCCAGAGGAGCCGGCTCTGGGCCCACGTCCCTCCCGGGACCTCGCTTGGCCCCGCGCTGCACATGGTCGGGCACTGCACCGCTGCCGGCCGCCCGGCCACTCCGGCCCAAACGCGGGCTCCGCAGCTCGAGCTCGGAGGTCACAGTTCCAGCCTCCGCACGGCCCACGCGAACCCTCACCCGCACAGCCCGCTCCCGCGGGCTGCCGGCCGGCCCGGACAGCGTACCGCCCCGGACAGCGTACCGCCCCGCAGGCCCCGAAATGCTCGCCCGCAAGAGGCCAAGACGGGGGAACGACGGCCAGCGACGACCTGGGCACGCACAGGAAGCGGGGGCGGGGCGGCGACGGTGCGCGTGCGCCAACACGCACAAATCATGAGGCGCACCTGCGCAGGCGGACGCCCGAAGTCCGCCTGCCAAAGCCCGCCAGGAGCACGGGACAAGTACCCGGACTCCAGAAGCCTCCCAGAAGTCTCCGTGCCGTCAAGATAGTGAGCGTATGAAATGTCTCCTTCTCATCTGGCGCTCAAGTGCTGCTGTGCTGCGAGGCTGTGCCGCCTGGACCAGGGACTCCATTGCCCATTTGTCTTCACTCCTGTTAGGGATCAAGGAAAGGTGTGGCCTCAAGTGGGGGCTGTGTGATGGTCTCCAGGCTCCCTGGTCCTTTCCCGGCCCTGGGACATTTCGGGTTACATCTGAGATTCCCCCACCACCAGGAGAGGGGAAGGAGGGTATCATGTTCGCTTAACTGAAACGCTACAACTTTCATTCAAATCCTAGAATACAATAAATGCCCAGCCATGACACAAACTAATATTGCCCACGGAAGGAAAAGAAAATAGAAACTGTAGCTGTTTAGATTACACAACCAACGCATTAAAAACTGTACGAAAATCAGAACGTACACACAAACCGAAAACAGAAAACAGATACCTGGGATCTTACCTCTTATACAGGATACTGTTTATGTTAGGTAAAAATATCATTTTTCAAAAATGGAATCAGAAGGGTAATGATTTATCACTATTTATCACTAGGGGTGAAATAATATAACTGTGTTCTTGGCCAACTGTTCCTTAAAAGCTGCTAGGGGAAAAGGTAAAAATAAAATCTCCAGGGACTTCCCTGGTGGTCCAGTGGTGAAGACTCCTAGTTTCCACTGCAGGGGGCACGTGTTTGATTCCTGGTTGGGGAACTAAGATCCCGCATGCTGTGCAGCACAGTCTCATTAATTAATTAATTAACGAACACACAAAATAAAAATAAAAAATCTCTCGCCAACCGAGAAAATCCTCTCCACAAATGTAGAGAGAAAGAAAACGGTTTTACTGTTGAATAACCATTAAACCAGACTGTGCTGTGCACCCACAGGTGAACCACTAATGTTTGTGCAAATGAAATCAACCTCACCTTTTTTTTTTATAGCTCAGCAGATAAAATCTGTTGCATACAAGTTCTCAAGATAAACGGGAACTTGCCTCATGGGAATAGACTTGACACCACCATAAAAATGGCATACATTCTTTCAGAGTACATCCTAAATTCACCTGGTCATCTCGGTGGCTGTCCATGCTAGTTAATACCCTTTATCCAAAGGAGAAAGACAACCTCTCCTATCTCTAGGACAAGCACGTACTTATAGCTCAGAGGAAAGTGCCTAACACCTAGCCTAAACTCCCCTGGTGACAGAGAGATAAAGAAGATAGCTCTCAGGTCCTTAACATAAACATTCCTGGGTTGTAATGCTGGCAAGAGACTGATTTAGCTTTTAAAAAGATTTAGATACTTACGAAAGGGACAGAGGAAGTATTTCTATTACAAGCGTCTTGAGGAAATCCTCTAAAAACGGAAATAAGAAGTGATGATTCATGCAAATGAATAAGCACCTAACCCATTCCTGATTTCCCCAGCTGAACTGCCACATTAAATGAATCCTGCACAAAATGTGTGCTTCTCCAAAACTGCTCTTGGAAGTGGCTGCTTAGAGCCACGAATGGTCTTTTCCAGTTCTTGCTGCTGCTGACTGTGGCCTCTGCCTGAATTCTCACCGATGAAATGCTGCTTGTGTGGGAATGACAGCGACCACACCTCCTCTGAGCCTGAGCCTGGCAAACCTCCAGGGCGCATTTCTCGCATTTTCCAAGTTCACCACGTAAGGACATCAGCTACACGGAGTACCTTGCTGGGAAGCGCCTTGGAAGGGCAGTGCGCCCATGAGCACGCCACCAGGCCTCCAGTTCTCACCTCACCCACGTGCACTGACCGTGTCTCAGCAGAAGACTGGGGTGGCCTGTGAACCCCAGCTGCTGTGCCCACCTCCACACCTCACTCTATCCCTTCAGCCCAGAGACATGCTGGGCTCCCCAGCCCCCTGCCCTGGACACTCTCTGGAAGTCTTTCTATTACAAGTTGTCATGAGGAAATGCTCTAAAAAAGGGAATAATAAGTACGGAGTCATCCCAATGAACAGGATGTCCAGCAGTGAGCTGATGTCTCTCACGACTCACCCCTCTCTCCAAAAGGCGAAAAACTGTCATTTCATACATTTCCCCCTTTTTAAAGTGGTTGAAGCTAGGAGGGTAAACCTGGACCCTGCGATTTCACCTTGACCAGAAGCAGCAATGGCCACCTTTTAGTTTGCTTTCATTAAGATCTCTTCATATATATGGAGATTTACAATATAAAGCTTTCTCTTTTTGTATCTGCATTTCTATTAAATACAGATATTTTCCCTACTTTGTCACTTATCTATTTTTATTGAAGTATACTTCGTTTGCAATATTTCAGGTGTACAGCAAAGTGACTCAGTTACATGTATTTATGTAAGAATATATGTATTCTTTTTCAGGTTCTTTTTTCCATTATGGGTTATTACAAGATATTGAACATAGTTCCCTGGGCTATACAGTAGGTCCTTACTGTTTATCTGTTTTACATATAAAAGTGTGTATCTGTCAATCCCTGTTCTTTATCTTTTTAACTTAATTTTTTACTCTCACGTTCTGTTATACAGACACTTAAAAAGATATTTTGTGTTCAAATCTTTCACTTTCACTTCATACTTTTCATCAGCTTGGACACTGTACTTGAAGAAGCCTTTCCCATCCTGCATTTCCTAAGTAGTTGCCTGTGTTTTCTCCTGTTTATTTTGGGTCTCTTAACATACCAATTTTATCAAGATAACTGGCACCCATCTTCAGGATTTGTAAAATCATTTTCCTCTTAAAGTCTCTCAACCATTTTTTTCAACACTAACACATCTACCACAACCAGGAAACGCACTGTTTAAGAAGAAAACTCAAGTTTGTAATCTAACAGAAAAGGACAGGCTCTTCTTTGAAGCTCAGCGACACGTCTTAATTTAAAGGCAGGGGAGGGACTTCCCTGGTGTTCCAGTGGTAAAGAATCCGCCTTCTAATACAGGGTACGTGGGTTCAAAGCCTGGGAACGCTGGTCCGGGAGCTAAGATCCCACACGCCACGGGGCAATTAAGCCCGCGTGCTGCAATTAGACACGATGCAGCCTAAGAGAGATAAATAATTTTATACAAATAAACATAAAAAAAATAAAGGCAGGGGAAGCAGGAAAGTGACCGCCTCATGTGAATTCCTTCTTATTCAAAATACAGGTCGTGGCAGTTTACTTGGGCTGCGTCACAAAATACGACACACTGGCAGGCTTAAGCAACACAAATGCACTGTCCGACATTTACGCAGGCTGCAAGTCTGAGATCAAGGTGTCAGCAGGGTTGGTCCCCTCTGAGGGCTGTACGGGAGGATGTGCTCCAGGCTTCCTGGTGGAGAGGGCGGTTTCCTCACAAGCACATGCACTATGTATGTAGCAGGTAGGTGCCTGGGCTGAACTCCGATCCCAGGGCTGCTCATCCGCAGCAGCACCAGGCCGCTGGAGGGCTTGTCACGGACCCGTTGGCAGGAGGACTGCAGGCTGACACAGACGTCTGCTCAGCTGTGGACCCATGGCCCGGCCACAGCCGTGCCGGAGGCTGCCTGGTTGAAATCCAGGTCACGGTTCACCTCCCTCCTGCTTATTGC
Source organism: Mesoplodon bidens (assembly GCF_964165515.1). Classification (NCBI taxonomy): domain Eukaryota; kingdom Metazoa; phylum Chordata; class Mammalia; order Artiodactyla; family Ziphiidae; genus Mesoplodon; species Mesoplodon bidens. The sequence goes on along the minus strand of NW_027672178.1, from coordinate 214,009 downwards.
ATTCAACGATGCCTTGAAGACCCCCTACTGCACCAGCCTGGGTGGCACATCCCACCCAGTCATTTCCACATCGGAAGCATGTCCATTGAGAAGGTTAAAATTAGGCCCTGGCTCAGTGCTGTGGAATTAGAATCTGTGAGGCTGGGTCCAGGCATCTGTGTTGGAATATTTTCTCCACGGGACTCTCATGCCCAAAGGATTGTATTGACAAAGCCCTTCTGCTTCACCCCACTGGTATTTCTGCACTAGAGCTACAGCCGTTGTTATATTAAACTGCATCCGCAGGAGGAAGAGAGAGGAGGAGAGGTGACAGTTCTGCTGATCTCCAAACACGCTGTTACGGAACCACACTTGGGTCCACTCGCCCGCACGCACTAAAGCCAGTCTACGGACACGGGTCACGGTGAAGGAAAGCGCCGCGTTTATGGCAGGGCAACAAGCAAGGGGTCCAGGTATCTAGGGCTCAGAAGGCCCCCACTCCCCAGTGGCTTTCAGGGAAAGGTGTTTACAGATGGGGTGAGGCTGTTGGTGGGAATGTACACTGGTGCTGCCGCTATGCAGAACAGTGTGGAGGTTCCTCAAAACACTGAAGCTAGAGCTACCGTAGGACCCAGCAATCCCACTCCTGGGCATATACCCAGAGAAAACCATAATTCAAGAAGACACATGCACCCCAATATGTATAGCAGTACGATTTACAATAGCCAAGACATGGAAGCAACTTAAATGTCCATCGACAGAGGAATGGATAGGGAAGATGTGGTACATATGTGTGATGGAATACTACTCAGCCATAAAAAAGAATGAGATTATGCCATGTGCAGCAACATGGATGGACCTAGAGATTATCAGACTAAGTGAAGGACGTCAGAGAAAGACAAATACCATATGCTACCACTCCTGTGTGGAATCTGAAAGTGATACGAATGAACTTCTGAACAGAACGGAAACAGACTCACAGACATAGAAAAAAAACTTATGTTTACCAAAGGGAAAAGGTGGGGGAGAGGGATAGATCAGGAGGTTGGGGCTAACATATGCACACAAGTATATATAAAACAGGAAATCAACAAGGACCTCCTGTAGAGCACAGGGATCTCTACTCAATATTCTGTAGTAACCTAGGGAGTTCCCTGGTGGCCCAGAGGTTAGGATTCTGGTCTTTCACGGCCGTGGCCCGGGTTCAATCCCTGGTCAGGGAACTGAGATCCTACAAGCCACACAGCACCACGAAAAAAAAGCAAAATTCGGTAATAACCTAAATGGGAAAACAATCTGAAAAAGAATAGATATCTGTGTCCATATAACTGAATCACTTTGCTGTACACCGGAAACTAACACAACACTGTAAATCAACTATACTCCCAATATAAAATTTAAAAAATGTTTAAAGTGAATTACAAACGAGTGGGGTGAGGGAGAGGAGGTTGAGGGGTGTGTGGTCAGCTTGTGGACATTCTTCCGATTGGTTGGTGGTGAGGTAATCTGAGGTCAACATCATCAACCGGCTGGTTCCAGCTGCTCTGGGGTCTACGTGCTTGTGGGCAGCATGCAGTTACCTTCCTCCCCCCTGCTGGGGGCTTCAGTCTCTGCAAAACAGCTCCAAGGACGTGGCTCAGAACAGTATCTACAGCCCTTGAGGAGGAACTAAAGGTCCTTGACTTTGTTCAACGGCTACACTAGTATTATTTGGTCTTTTGGGACTCTTTTCCTTTCTTTTGGCACTTTCTCCCTTCTCTGATTAAATTGTTTGTTTCCAACTCACGGAAGGCTAGGAGGCTAAAATTTTCTAAAGACAAGAAGCAGGCAGAAGACATGGGGAGAATCCGTCCCAGGAAGGCCCCACAAGGTCCTGCTCACTTACAACATCACATTCAATCTGGGCTGTTTACGCCATTTTTGGACAACATACCAACACATCTTAAGATGGGTCCCACCCGACTGTTGCACATTTGGACAAGGTGCGGTGGGGTGGGATTATGCAAATCCAGATCTGAAGACTAGATAAAGCAATCAGGGTATTTCACAGTATACAAGAGAAATTTTCATGGGGACAGAATACCAACCTTCTAATATTTGAAAGCCTGTTAGCCAAGAGGGAGAGTGAACTTCTGTTTTGTTATACAAGGACCCAATCAGCTGTGATGGTTGAAAGCATGATGAACGCAAATCTGAATTCATTTGCCTCCTAACAATGCAACGTCTACAGCAGTGGGACACAGGTCCTCAAGCAGCAGTGCTTTTCCCAGCAGTGCAGACCCTGAGGAGAGCCAGGCTGTGGCAGCTCTGGAGGACCTCAGACACTCTTTGCACGGCCTCTGAGACCTAGAACATCTCAGAAAGTCCACGAGTGCAAACCAAAGAGACACTCAGTCCCTGCACCTTGGATGAACTGATTTGACTCTACGTATGCATTGCTTGGGCTAATTAGAAATATGGAAGTGATCAGAAGACAGAATAAACCTCTGGGCACATCCTGAACAACAGAGATACTTCTCATCAAAGTCCAAACAATAATTCAAAAGCAAGATTCAGAGCCAAAATGTGGAAACAAACCAAGTGTTCACTGACAGATGAATGGATCAAGAAAATGCAGTGTGTATATTCACACAACAGATATTATTCACCCACAAACAGGAAGGAAAGTTTCTAATTGATACAAAGACCATTTATGTATTTTTCAAAGATTGACATTTCTTTGTATGAACAGTGAAAATTTAACAATTCCACTTTTAAGAGGAAAGGTTAGTGTTTCTTTGTAGAAACAATTAAGTCTCAGCAGTAGAGGCATAAGCACACACGTGCACACAGAGTAAACAGAATAGCGCCCCGCTACCTCCCCGCAATCTGATCCCCCGATGAGCCCTGCTGATTCTCCCTCCAAATATAGAGAACCTGTTTACTTCTCTCCATCTTCTCAGACATCGTCTTCCTGGACTACCATGCCAAATTCCTAACCTTATCTGGGTCTCCCGACTTCCACTCTTACTGAATCCCCACCCCATCCATTTATGCAGCAGCCAAAATCAATTGTTCCTCTTTCAGTGCAAACTGGATCAGGACACCTCTCATTCACTGCTTTCCCACTGCACTTGGCAAACTTCTGAACTTCTTCAGACCCACGGTTTTATTTCCTTCTCACTCACTGTGTACTGTCCACACTGGCTTTGGGGTCCAGGAAGGAAATTTTGACACAGGCTACCACACAGATGACACGCGAAGACATTAAGCTAAGTGGATAAGTCAGATACAAATGGACAAATGTTACATGATTCCACTTCTGTGAGGTCCCCAGATGGGTCAAATTCATAGAGACAGAAAGTGGAGTGGTGGGTGTCAGGGGCTGGGAGGGGGGTGGGGAGTCAGTGTTTAATGGGGACAGAGTTTCACTTGGACAGGATGAAAACATTCTGGAGATGGATGGTCGGGATGGTTGCACAACAATGAGAATTCTTGTTTTCCTTCCTTAAGATTTTTGTTTTACTTATTTTTGGCTGCGTTGGGTCTTCGTTGCTGGGCACAGGCTTTCTCTAGTCGCGGCGAGCGGGGGCTACTCTTCGGTGCAGTGTGCAGGCTTCTCATTGAGGTGGCTTCTCTTTGCGGCAGAGCATGGGCCCTAGGCGCGTGGGCTCAGTAGTTGTGGCTCGCGGGCTGAGGAGTTATGGCTTGCAGGCTCAGTAGTTGTGGCGCACGGGCGTTAGGTGCTCCGCGGTATGTGGGATCTTCCCGGACCAGGGCTCGAACCTGTGCCCCCTGCATCAGCAGGCGGATTCTTGACCACTGTGCCACCAGGGAAACCCAAGAAAAAAAGCAAGACTCAGACCCCAAGGGGAGGAGTGGAAGTACGAGTTGGGAGGTTCAGAAGAAGCTTCCAGTGACACTGCATGACCCTGAGTTGGCTATTTTCTTCTCTGCATCTCGGCTACCATATACTTCCTACCCTCATAGAAAAATAACCTGTCTGGAATTGGAAATTTTTCCATTTAGTCTTTTTGTGCATGTGACATTTTTATTCAGAAAAATAATCTGTGTTGAACTGGAGTTTTTTCCATTTAGTATTTTGTACATGTGACATTTTTATTCAGGTAGTGAAATCTCTGGGTCAACAGTGATACCACATTCTCAAGATTTTGATAAGTAGACTAGAAGTTCTTAACAGGAATCAAGGGGCAGGCTTTGGACAATCCATGGACTTTGTGACATCCAAAGGTGCCCTTCTTGTGTGTGCGTGTGTGTGTGTGTGTGTGTGTGTGTATGTGTTTGTAGACACCCTTTGAAGGGTGCGTGAGCACCTGTAGTTTTCTATGATTTTAGCTTCTCCAAATGGCTCTTGGACTCAAAGGTGCCTGAGGGAAGCGGACGTGTACTCCCCCAGTACAGAATTCTGAACGCAGTGTCAGTAAACATTCAGCCAAAGAGCTTTGCCAAATTGCGTGTTTTAACGTAACTTTTTAATCCACTGAGTCGATGTACCTGGGATCTTTTTTTACATACTTATCTCACTCTTTATTTATTTTTTTTGGGGGGGGGTACGCGGGCCTCTCACGGTTGTGGCCTCTCCCGTTGCGGAGCACAGGCTCCGGACGCGCAGGCTCAGCGGCCATGGCTCATGGGCCCAGCCACTCCGCGGCTTGTGGGATCTTCCCGAACCGGGGTACCAACCCGTGTCCCCTGCATCGGCAGGTGGACTCTCAACCACTGCACCACCACGGAAGCCATTATCTCACTCTTATAAGGCTGAAACGTTGCTGCTTCCCCTAAGTTTCCTTGTCCCTCTCCCCACTCTCCCACCAGGCCGTGGAAGAGGAATGGGAGGGAGAGGGAGAGTCCAGCAGGGAGAGGACAGTACACCTGCTGGGAAGCGGTAAAGAGGGGTCCAGGGTGGGAGGGAGGGAGACACAAGAGGGAGGGGATATGGGAACAGGTGTATATGTATAACTGATTCGTTTTGTTATAAAGCAGAAACTAATACGCCATTGTGAATCAACTGTACTCCAATAAACTTCTAAAAAAAATTAGAACTACCATATGACACAGCATTTTCATTCCTGGATATATATCGAAAAAAATAGAACCAAAAAACATTAATTTGAAAAGATATATGCACCCTAATGTTCATGGCAGCATTATTTACAATTGACAACATATGGAAGCAAGCTAAGTGTTTATTATGAGATGAATGGGTAAGGAAGATGTGAAATATATATATATAATGGAATACTACTTAGCTAAAAAAAAATTTTGTTTGAATTGAAATTGTATCAAGTATCTTTTCCGACCACAATGCTATGAGACTAGACACCAATTACAGGAAAAGAGCTGTAAAAAAATACAAACACATGGAGGCTAAAGAATACACTACTCAATAACGAAGTGATCACTGAAGAAATCAAAGAGGAAATTAAAAAATACCTAGAAACAAATGACAATGGAGACACGACGACCCAAAACCTATGGGATGCAGCAAAAGCAGTTCTAAGAGGGAAGTTTATGGCAATACAATCCCACCTTAAGAAACAGGAAACAGCTCGAATAAACAACCTAACCTTGCACCTAAAGCAATTAGAGAAAGAAGAACAAAAACATCCCAAGGTTAGCAGAAGGAAAGAAATCATAAAAATCAGATCAGAAATAAATGAAAAAGAAATGAAGGAAACGATAGCAAAGATCAATAAAACTAAAAGCTGGTTCTTTGAGAAGATAAACAAAATTGATAAACCATTAGCCAGACTCATCAAGAAAAAAAGGGAGAAGACTCAAATCAATAGAACTAGAAATGAAAAAGGAGAAGTAACAACTGACACTGCAGAAATACAAAAGATCAGGAGAGATTACTACAAGCAACTCTATGCCAATAAAATGGACAACCTGGAAGAAATGGACAAATTCTTAGAAATGCACAACCTGCCAAGACTGAATCAGGAAGAAATAGAAAATATGAACAGACCAATCACAAGCACTGAAATTGAAACTGTGATAAAAAATCTTCCAACAAACAAAAGCCCAGGACCAGATGGCTTCACAGGCGAATTCTATCAAGCATTTAGAGAAGAGCTAACACCTATCCTTCTCAAACTCTTCCAAAATATAGCAGAGGGAGGAACACTCCCAAACTCATTCTACGAGGCCACCATCACCTTGATACCAAAACCAGACAAGGATGTCACAAAGAAAGAAAACTACAGGCCAATATCACTGATGAACATAGATGCAAAAATCCTCAACAAAATACTAGCAAACAGAATCCAACAGCACATTAAAAGGATCATACACCATGATCAAGTGGGGTTTATTCCAGGAATGCAAGGATTCTTCAATATACGCAAATCAATCAACGTGATACACCATATTAACAAATTGAAGGAGAAAAACCATATGATCATCTCAATAGATGCAGAGAAAGCTTTCGACAAAATTCAACACCCATTTATGATAAAAACCCTGCAGAAAGTAGGCATAGAGGGAACTTTCCTCAACATAATAAAGGCCATATATGACAAACCCACAGCCAGCATCGTCCTCAATGGTGAAAAACTGAAAGCATTTCCACTAAGATCAGGAACAAGACAAGGTTGCCCACTCTCACCACTCTTATTCAACAAAGTTTTGGAAGTTTTAGCCACAGCAATCAGAGAAGAAAAGGAAATAAAAGGAATCCAGATCGGAAAAGAAGAAGTAAAGCTGTCACTGTTTGCAGATGACATGATACTATACATAGAGAATCCTAAAGATGCTACCAGAAAACTACTAGAGCTAATCAATGAATTTGGTAAAGTTGCAGGATACAAAATTAATGCACAGAAATCTCTGGCATTCCTATATACTAATGATGAAAAATCTGAAAGTGAAATCAAGGAAACACTCCCATTTACCATTGCAACAAAAAGAATAAAATATCTAGGAATAAACCTACCTAAGGAGACAAAAGACCTGTATGCAGAAAATTATAAGACACTGATGAAAGAAATTAAAGATGATACAAATAGATGGAGAGATGTACCATGTTCTTGGATTGGAAGAATCAACATTGTGAAAATGACTCTACTACCCAAAGCAATCTACAGATTCAATGCAATCCCTATCAAACTACCACTGGCATTTTTCACAGAACTAGAACAAAAAATTTCACAATTTGTATGGAAACACAAAAGACCCCGAATAGCCAAAGCAATCTTGAGAATGAAAAATGGAGCTGGAGGAATCAGGCTCCCTGACTTCAGACTATACCACAAAGCTACAGTAATCAAGACAGCATGGTACTGGCACAAAAACAGAAAGATAGATCAATGGAACAGGATAGAAAGCCCAGAGATAAACCCATGCACATATGGTCACCTTATCTTTGATAAAGGAGGCAGGAATGTACAGTGGAGAAAGGACAGTCTCTTCAATAAGTGGTGCTGGGAAAACTGGATAGGGACATGTAAAAGTATGAGATTTGATCACTCCCTAACACCATACACAAAAATAAGCTCAAAATGGATTAAAGACCTAAGGCCAGAAACTATCAAACTCTTAGAGGAAAACATAGGCAGAACACTCTATGACATAAATCACAGCAAGATCCTTTTTGACCCACCTCCTAGAGAAATGGAAATCAAAACAAAAATAAACAAATGGGACCTAATGAAACTTCAAAGCTTTTGCACAGCAAAGGAAACCATAAACAAGACCAAAAGACAACCCTCAGAATGGGAGAAAATATTTGCAAATGAAGCAACTGACAAAGGATTAATCTCCCAAATGTATAAGCAGCTCATGCAGCTCCATAATAAAAAAACAAATAACCCAATCCAAAAATGGGCAGAAGACCTAAATAGACATTTCTCCACAGAAGATATACAGACTGCCAACAAACACATGAAAGGATGCTCAACATCTTTACTCAGTAGAGAAATGCAAATCAAAACTACAATGAGATATCATCTCACACCAGTCAGAATGGCCATCATCAAAAAATCTAGAAACAATAAATGCTGGAGAGGGTGTGGAAAAAAGGGAACACTCTTGCACTGCTGGTGGGAATGTGAATTGGTACAGCCACTATGGAGAACGGTATGGAGGTTCGTTAAAAACTACAAATAGAACTACCATATGACCCAGCAATCCCACTACTGGGCATATACCCTGAGAAAACCATAATTCAAAAAGAGACATGTACCAAAATGTTCATAGCAGCCCTATTTACAATAGCCCGGAGATGGAAACAACCTAAGTGTCCATCATCGGATGAATGGGTAAAGAAGATGTGGCACATATATACAATGGAATATTACTCAGCCATAAAAAGAAACGAAATTGAGCTATTTGTAATGAGGTGGATGGACCTAGAGCCTGTCATACAGAGCGAAGTAAGTCAGAAAGAGAAAGACAAATACTGTATGCAGACACATATATATGGAATTTAAGAAAAAAAAATGTCATGAAGAACATAGGGGTAAGACAGGAATAAAGACACAGACCTACTAGAGAATGGACTTGAAGATATGGGGAGGCGGAAGGGTAAGCTGTGACAAAGTGAAAGAGCGGCATGGACATATATACACTACCAAACGTAAGGTAGATAGCTAGTGGGAAGCAGCCGCATAGCACAGGGAGATCAGCTCGGTGCTTTGTGACCGCCTGGAGGGGTGGGATAGGGAGGGTGGGAGGGAGACGCAAAAGGGAGGGGATATGGGAACATATGTATATGTATAACTGATTAAATTTGTTATAAAGCAAAAAAAAAAATAAAGATGAAGAAAAAATAATAAAAATTTGCCATTTATGACAAAAAAAAAGAGGGGTCCGGATACCTTGAGGGGGGTTTTGGAGGACGGGCAGAGATTGGGTCAGTGGCAGGAGATACCATTTACCCCTGATCTCTGGGACAAGTGCACGCATAGGTCTGACAGTTACTTGTGTTTTCCTTCAAACTGGTTTCCTTCAAACTCCGATGATGACATCAGAGGCTTCCGACCTTCCCGATTGGATGGACCAGACTCCTTGGTGCTTGGCAGCAGTAGTAGACAACAGAATCTTGCCAGAGCTTCTCTCCACTGACAGTTGCCCCGCAGCTTGGAGAAGGGACGACCACTTGTGTTTAGCCCAAGTCCAGAAGAAGAGTTGGGACAAAGCAGAGTCTAGGCTTCGAGGAAGGGAAGAGTCTGGGAGACATCATGGACAATCGTCAACCGACTTCCCAGGCTGAGGAGCTGAACTCCCAGTCCAGCTCTTCAGGGTACCCCATGGAGTTGACTGTCTATGAAGAAAGCCCAGGACCATCAGGTGAGGGAACTGGCATGAGAAGGAATTTCAGAGATTTGACCAGTAAGGAGGAAAGGGTACAGAGGTCGGGAAGGAGCACCTGCATAAGGTGCCTATGAAAGAAAGGAGACATTCAGAGAGCCAGGGATTGAGGGAGGAGAGCACAGGAGCTGGGGACACGGAACACCTGGGGAGCAAGAAACAGGGTTAGGAGATGAGATCCAAGGATGAGAGAAGAGGAGAGAGGAAACAAGGGGAGGGTTCTTTTTTTTTATTCCTGGTGGGAGAAATTATCTACCATGAGAAAGAGTTTCGAGAACGGGAAGCTGGACAAATGACAAAAAGAGTCAGGGGAGGGATAGGTAGATATGGACAGAGAAAGATGGAAAGATGACTTGGGGCAAGGTCAGCGGTCTGTGAGACTGGAAAGCACGGGGGTGCTTCGGGGGGGGAGGCGGAGTCGGGGTGGGGTTGGGTGGTCACCAGTGGCTGGATTCCCAAGACGAGAGCGTCATACTGCAGTCTCTTCTCCTTCGTCAGCTCCCTGGGCTGGTTGCAGCCCCCCGCCTCAGCGCCCCGGCTGTAAGAGGAAGAGGTCAGTGGCGTTCAGAGCGGAGGTGGAGGGCAACACGGCCGCTGAGGCCCAGGACACCTGGGTCGTGGAGTCGCTGAGTGGGCTCAAGATGAAGCTCAAGCGACAGCGGGTGTCTTCAGTGCTGCCTGAGCACCACGAGGCCGACACCTGGGTCGTGGAGTCGTTCAGTGGGCTCAAGATGAAGCTCAAGCGACAGCGGGTGTCTTCAGTGCTGCCTGAGCACCACGAGGCCGACACCTGGGTCGTGGAGTCGTTCAGTGAGCTCAAGATGAAGCTCAAGCGACAGCGGGTGTCTTCAGTGCTGCCTGAGCACCACGAGGTCTTCAAGTAGATGCTTGGTAAGGACCCACCGCCCTGCCCAGCAACCTCCAATCCTATACTTGAAAAACAAACAAACCAAAACTTCCCATGACTACACTTTCCCAGTGGAAAAGAATTCCCTGCTACTTGGTGCGCTCTCCGTCCCTGGCGGACTGTCTACGGATAAAGGATATGGGGGGCACATAAAAGATACAGGATGAGGTTAGACTTAGAAATGATACAAGACTAGGTTAGATTTAGAAATGATACAGGATTAGGTTCCCTTGGTTTCAACTGTACCCGAGACTCTAGCTCTTACTGGCCTTTTGAATCTTACTGGCATGTTCGGGGTGGAGGGAGGAGGGGCTGACAAGCCATCTTCACCCCCTGACATGACTGTCAATTGAGACATTGGCTGAGAGTATCTTGATGCCCTCTGCAGGTACGTGAATGCATGATGAAGGGGCATCACTCCCTGTCACTCGGCCCCCCCAGAAGGGGAGTCACCCCCTTTCCTCCCACAGTGAATGGTCTTCCCTCCCCTCTTTCCGTCAGCTTCACCCTGGGCCACATCTTGGCATTTCCCCAGGGGGGCGCGGTTCACCCTCTTGGCTCTGGAATGCTCCCACGACAGCCCTGTTCCCACTGGCAACATCTGCCCTTTTTTCACAGAGGATCCCGTCGTTAAGAAATTCCTCGCCTGGGACAAAAACCTGGAAGTATCTGACAAGGTAAGTCACCCACTGAGATGGATTCCTGCTCCAGCGCCTGTTCTAGGTGGGCGCGCTGGGTGCTTTCTACACCCACGTTTCCACTCCCCTCCTAACCTCATGCCTTGTCAACACTTCCCTCCAGGGGCCTCGAGGTCCCCTCTGGGATCTGAGCCCCAGGAGTGCCCCTTTGGTGGTTGCTGCCTAAGTCCCCTCTCCTCTCAGATCCTGGGGACTCGCCTTGGCTCCGGTTCATCGAACACCGTCCTGTGCCCGCGGCCCTAAGTCCACGCCCTCAATCCCACAGCCTCCCATCCTTGGAGCGCCGCCAACTCTGACCTTCTGTCCTCTCCCCTTCCCCAAATAATCAGGCTCACCCCACACGGGGGTCTCTCCTCCAAGTGGCACCACCCATTCCTCGTCCCCTGCTCCCTTCTCCCTCCCACTCTTTCTCCTCTTCCAGGATGTGACCTCTCTCCTACGTTTTTTCCCCTCTTTCCATCAGTATCTCCTGTCGATGGTGATAGCGTATGTCAGCCGGGCCGGCCTCTTCTCCTGGCAATTCCAGAGAATCCATTTCTTCATAGCTCTGTGAGTACCTTGCTCCATCCCCGCCATCAATATTCAACACCCTGGGAGGGCAGAGGGAGAGATGTGGGGCTCTGACCTTTCATCTATTTTTTTAAACCCCTTTGTACTGACTCTAGGTGTGAAAATGACAGGATTACGGTACCGTGGTTTCTTTTTCAAACCATGTTCTGTTTTTTATAGCATTCATTGTCAAAACAAACTACCCTAATGTCAATTAAAACACTGAAAGAAACAAAGCAAAACGCGAAACTTTCCTAAGAGGAGAGGAAGAAAGAACTGACACCATCCTGCCCCCGAGTAACAGACTTGAGACGTTTCCGGTTCGAATTCTCCGGTCTCAGGTCTTCCGACATCAGCACCAAGTGTGATTATCTTCCGTTTCTGCATTCCCACGACAAATGCCACAATCGGGGCCCGTATCACATAGCGCGGATTTGGTGTCAAATGCTCCCCACTGATGTTTCTTCCAAGTCTCCCAAGCCAGTTGGCTCTATTTGCCTGAACATCCTTCCAAAACACAGGTCTGACCGCTTCACACAATTTCATTGGCTAATGACATGCCAAATCAAGGCCAGAGTTCTGCGTTGGGATTTAACTCTCTCTGCAATCTCCAGCACACCGTCCTGATACTTTACTCCTGTGTTTCACTGCTCCTTCCAAATACCCTGCCCTCTAAGTTTCTATTGAGCTTTCTATCCAGGTATCTTTGCCATACATTTATCTGAAGAAAACGACCCTATCCTTAAAGTGGGTTCAAACACCAAAACCTTCACGATGCCCGATCTCCCTAACTTCTGAATCCCAGAGGCACTTTAGTTCAAATTGTATTATAATGTGATGCTTTGCATTATAGTCATTTCTTATCTCCCCCTTTCCCCTTCCCCGGTCCCACTAGACTAGACACCACGTGGAAGGCAGGTCTCGTCAAAATGTCAATGCATTCCCAAAACACTCAGCACAATTCTTTTCATTGGGCAAATGTTTGTTATTGTGAGACTTCTAGGTAATCAGTATTGCATTTGGCCATGAGATAAAATGTTCATTCATTCATTCATTCATTCATCTAACAAACCTTATAAAGTACACCCTACATGCTGGGGAATATGAGGTGGTGGGAACAGAGATTCACAAAAGGCTGTTGAATTCATGCATCAATATGAACCAAGCCCTAAATGTGTCATTTGCTAGGAGAGGGATGAATGCAGAAACAGATCAGATCAGCTCCTGCCCTCAGGAACTGTACATGTACCTACAACATAGGAAGAGAGGTGTGTGCACATAAAACAAGTTGAAGGGAACGGGGGGTTTGGATCGTGTCCTCATCATCAAGGTGTGAGAGGCACCCTTCTGAAGGTCCTGCCTGGCAGTGGCTCCTTGATGACTGGGCAGCTCCCGGTGACGCTGGGCAGGGCTGGGTGGGTCGTGTGAGGATGCTCAGCCTGCCTCTTTTCTGGGAAGCTGATCTCAAGTGGAGGCCCTTCCTGTCCTGATGACAGCGACCTGATGTCTTTCCCCAGCTATGTGGCCAGCGACATGGAAGAGAACAACCAGGCCCCCAAGCAGGCCATCGTTTCGTTCCTCTATGGAAAGAACAGCTCCCAGCATGCCTTGTTCCACAAACTGCGTTCCCAGTTCATCCGTTCCATGGGCTGGAAGACATGGGTCACTCGGGAAGAGTGCGAGCAGGTGGGTGGGCTGTGGCGGTCTCGGGGAGGGGGAGGGACGGAGAGGAGGTGGGGATCATGGGGGACTCGGTTTGGGACTTGGGGACAGACGAGAAAGAACCGGAGGCGGGGCAATGGGAGGCAGCGGCATCCTCATTGCCAGGGGCTGTTTGTCTTTCCAGATCCAGGCTTTTGATCCAGAGCTCTGGGTGTGGGGAAGAGATCGCGCCCTCTTGCCCCAGAGGCCCCAGGACCACGCAGGCCTGAGGTCATCGGCCTGCGCAAAGGTAGGTCTGCGTGCGCAAAGGTGCAGGTGGAATGACGTGTTGTCTACTGAGGAAATCGGAGGAATCCCACTGCTGGACCCACATCACCTCTCACGCTGTGAAGGGGGCCAGCCAGGCACACAGCCACGTGACGACTCTGCGCCAGCCACGGACTGACAGCCACACACAGACACCAGCACCGCGAGGCCCGTGGGCACCAGACCTCGGGGAAACCAGTTTGTCCCAGACGCATGGGTCTCACTGAAGTTATTTCACCCAAAGCAATTGGGTCCAAATAACAGCTTTGACGAGATGGTGATTCTTTTCCATATACTGTGTTTCCAGTTTCTCTTTTTCATTCATTTTTGGCCTTACATCCCTCAGGGTTATGGGTTCTAGCATTTATCTACAACAAAGTAAATGTCCACAAACAGGATATTAGATAGAACAGCCCACACGTTCAATAAGAAAAGATGAATTATGACTAGCTTTATATTCATCCAAATTTACTTTCAAATTGCCTATGGCCAGATCACCTGTGACTCTTTATTCCCCCTGACTCACCACTTCTGGACCAATGATTCCTCTAGTACAATTCACCTTTTCCCCCTCACGTTTATGGTCAAGGGGGTTTATCACAACGACTGAAGGTTAAGGAATGCCATCTTCAGCATGGCTTATTACAATTGACACATTAGAGTTCTAGATGTGAGCAGAGGATTGAGCAAACATTTGGTTTAAATCTTGCAAGCTAGCTGTCTTAGTCCATTCAACCTGCCCTACTACAGACCGCGTCGCTTAGAAACAACACAGCACGGTCTCTTTTACAAGGGCAATAATCTCATTCATGAGGGCTCTACCCCATGACCTAATAACCTCCCAAAGACCCCACCTCCTAAGACCAGCACCCTAGGGGTTAAGATTTTAAGATTTCAACGTAAGAATTTTGGGGGACACAAACATTCAGCACATAACACTAACCAAGTTTAGGGCTGAGTATTATTTAAACATTAGGATCCAGGGACTTCCCTGTTGGCACAGTGGTTAAGAAACCGCCTGCCAATGCAGGGCACACAGGTTTGAGCGCTGGTCTGGGAAGACCCCACATGCCGCGGAGCAACTAAGCCCGTGCGCCACAACTACTGCGCCTGCGCTCTAGAGCCCACGAGCCACAACTACTGAGCCTGCGTTCTAGAGCCTGCAAGTCGCAACTACTCAGCCTGTGCGCCTAGAGCCCGTGCTCCGCAACAAGAGAAGCCGTCAGGAGAAGCAACGGAGAGTAGTCCTCGCTCACCACAACTAGAGAAAGCCCACACACAGCAACAGAGACCCAATGCAGCCAAAAATAAAAGAAAGAAAATAAGTAAATAAATGAAAACTTAATAATAACATAGACATTAGGATGCAGGGTTAGGGTTAGGGATCCGGCCTCAGGTCTCCTGGTCCACGATGTTGACTTGTCAGTGATGTCTGTAGTGTGCTTCCAAGTTCAGAATTTAAGTGGTGCCAAAGGACCAAGGTGAGTTAAGACTAAAGCAGCATTCTCCAAATGCCAGCTCCCTGAGCAGAATCACCTGGAGTCTGGGCTATAAAGCAGATTACTGGGCCTGACCTTGGGTGTATTCAGTAGTTTTTGGAGTCAGGGTCACCAAAGTCCAAGAATCACACTTGAAAACAATGAATGGTTCAGGACTGGGGTTCAGAATGGAGAATTTGAGATAAAACTCCAATCATAAATGAGTCTCAATTCTGGTTAGAATTGACTAAGAATGTGAAAACCTTTATATCTGGACAGTTGCCACTTTGAAATCTGACATCCTTGCTCCTTCTCTTACTTCCAGATCACAGAGCCCAGGAGAGATGAGGATGTTCAACAAGAGGTCAATCCAGACACTGACGACAGCCGTGAAGAAGGAAGGGAGAAGCCTCTTGTGCAGATCATCGAGAAGAAGCCAGCATCTTCTAGAATGAGCGGAGGCCAGTTTTCGTGTTATACTCCTAGGAGCGGGGCGTGCTTCTAGGAGTCTGTGGCAGGACAATAAGAAAACAGGGTTGATTCAGATTCCACCCTTTTGGAAGGCACCACCTCAATTTTCAGATCATTTCATTTCCATCTCCCCTGAGACGAACATTGGAGGTCCCATTTTTTATACACTTGTTTGCCCCAGTCTAGAAGCATTTGAAGGTGGAGGGTAGCGGCTCAGAATAGGAGGGAACAACATTAAAATATATAATTAGAAAAATATATATATATATATAATTACAGCCACAGGGTCATGACTCATGACTTAAGTTTCACTGGCTTATTTTGAAAATGTCACCTATAAAATTATTGTATTTTTATATTTTATATTTATATATTTATTTTAAATAGTTTTGAAATAGTCTTCATTTTGAAACATCTTATTACTACAAACTTTTGTGATGAGAACTGTAGCTGTTGTATATTTACACATATATACAATTTTACTCACATTTTCAAGAGAGATTGTTGATTTTATCTATTACATAATATTTCCATTCTACTTATAGCATAGTGGGTATTTCCTCCCAATTCTTGTAAGCATAAATTTGTATTTTTTTAGTTCTCATTATTGAATTGTGGGAATTCAGTCCTAATTTTTTAACTTGCCTCAGCATGTTTGTATGTTATTTTAGATTGTTCAAGAGTACCGTGCGATGCAGCTTTTGGGGAACTACAATAAAGATGAAAGTCTTCTCACAGTCAGGATGTGTGTGGTCATTACCAGTCGGCTTCGCCTCTTTGCTGTCCAACGAGGTGTTGCTTAATGGCGTTGTGATTATCCAACCACATTTCTTAACTCTGAAAAATAGTCCTCAATTATTTTTCATGTAGAGAAAACTACAGAAGATGAGGCAGGTCTTGCATCATTCAGGACTCCAATACTGAGAGACAACTTTTGGGTAAAAGGAAAGATAGCTTTATTGAGGAAGCCGGCAGTCCAGAAGAGAGGTGGACTCATGTCCCGAAGAACCAACTCTCCCCTCCTGAAGTTTTGCTTGAGGACTATACAGGGAAAAGAGAAAGGGGCTACATGTTGAAGAGAGGGTTACAGGGTGCGTGATCAGCTCACGGTCATTCTTCTGATTGGTCAGTGGTGAGGTAACGGGGACTCAACATCATCAGCCTTCTGGTTCCAACTGGTCTGGGGTCTACGTGCTTGTGGGCAACATGCAGTTAACTTCTTCCACCTGCTGGGGGTTTCAGTCTCTGCCAAACAGCTCCAAGGACGTGGCTCAGAATATTACCCAATAGCCCTTGAGGAGGAACTAAAGGTCCTTGACTTTGTTTAACAGCCAAGAGATGATTATTTTGTCTTGGCTGTTTCTTCGGCCTCGCCACGCAGCTTGCAGGATCTTAGTTCCCTGATCAGGGATCGAAAACAGGCCTCTAGCAGTGGAAGCGCAGAATCCTAACCGCTGAAGTGCCAGGGAGTTCCTGACAGTAGACTTTAAAAAAAAAAAAAAACAGACCAAAAGGAACACAGTTTTAAGGAAGCTTAACTTTCTCAGAAATGCAGAAATTTTGTTGTGCATTTATTTTCTTTCTTTTTTTCCCCCAATACATTTATTTATATATTTATTTATTTTTGTCTGCGTTGGGTCTTCGTTGTTGCACGTGGGCTTTCTCTAGTTGCAGTGGAGCGGGGGCGACTCTTCATTGCGGTGTGTCGGCGTCTCCATGCGGTGGCTTCTCTTCTTCCGGAGCATGGGATCTAGGCACATCGATTCCAGTAGTTGTGGCTCACGGGCTCTAGAGGTTTTTTATGTTTTGCAAGTATTCATCAAATGTTTATTGCTTGAATGAATGACAAATAATTTCTTCCAACAATCTTCAAACTGCTTAACACTATGACAATATTTAGCGTTTCAAATTTCACATGACCTTAGTCTTTCCGTGCTCTAGTTTCTAAAAGCACGTGGGATCTTCCCGGACCAGGGCTTGAACCAGTGTGCCCTGCACTGGCGGGCGGATTCTTCACCAAGGAGCCACCAGGGAAGTCCCTGTGCATTTATTTTCAAAAAAATAATAAGGCCGGATGAATTCAGAACTAGGTGCAGAAACCTCTTCCAGTGAGATACAGAATCTCTGCTGTTTAGGCAGATTTAGAGAACAACTTTTCCAACCACTTATTAAAGAGACCAATACTCCATGAAAAAAATTTATCATTTGTACAGAGAGAAAACCAAACTCCAGCTTTGCATCAATATAATATTTGCTACTAAGAGAACCATAAGCTCTTTTTTGAAAATCTCTGGAATAAACATCAAAACTGAGCTGCCTTCGGCTCAGACAAATAAAATTCCCTTTCTACCCGTCTCCTACAACTTTCTATACTCATTCAGGTTGTGTCCTTCACTATCCTCTTTCTGGTGCTGGAACAATCAGTCATTTTACTTTAGGACCAAACTATTTTTGTTCCTGTTAATAAACAAAACTACATCGCATTATCTTGCATACAAAGTTGTACCTCTCGGTTGCTGGAACCAAGGAGGACCATGCAGGGCCCTTCCATGTCCCCTGCCTCTTGTTTGTAAAATAGCTGCAGTCTCCCAGGCCTCCCCTGAGTCACCAAAGAACAGGTTCAAGCAGTTACTGATTAGGACAACAGCAGTCACAGAATCTTTAGTTCCTCCCGAAGGACGTAAGTAACAGTGTCAGACACACACTCCTAACTTGTTTTGCAGATACTAAAACCACTACAAGAGGAGAAAGCTAACTGTATGATGACCAGACTGGAGCTATGACACAAGCTGCTCCATCTTGAGCAGACCTGAACCAATGGCTTACACAATTCCAGGAACTGGCCTCAAGGAAATGGGAACAAACCAACACTGGAATTGAAGATTAACTGTGCCTGAAACAATCAACATGACACTGACCACACCGCTGCATGACCAATTTCAAGAGGATGGTCAGAGCTGACTGTGCTACTCTGCATGGAGCCCCCACCGGCACAGCCCAGAGACTTCCCGTCTTTTCCCTATCAACCCCTTTTCCCTCTCATTGGCAACTGGGAGATGGTATTGGGGACACTAGCCCACCATCTTCCCAGGTTGCCAGCTTCCTGAATAAAGCATCTTTCTTCTTCCACCAACCCTTGTCTCTGGAACACTGACTTCTGAGCGATGAGCAGCTGAACCTGAGTTCTGTTCCAGCCGATAACATCACTATGGGTCAAGTCTCATTCATAGTATATTAATACTAACTTTGAACCAAAGTTACTTCCATTTCACAAAGAAAACTAGGAGTGAATGATTGACAACTGCCCATCACACATCAGCATTTCAGGCTAGCAGAGCTCATGAACACACATAACACAACTTTACACAGCCACAAACATCCCTTACACAACTTATTCAAGTGGCAGAGACAAACACATTCATTAACACACCCACAGACAGAGCCTCTAGGTAACAAGTAAACATATGCAGCAAGAGCATATAACTTGAGATTATGCTTAGTAATCAATGCCTCAGGTTTCTGTCTTGCTTACAAATGACCTCGGTATCCAATGATTATCCAGTAAGTAACACAACTTAGTACCAGTTCAAGGGTTTACGTAAACTGAAGATCTGGGAATTTATCGACAAGCTAACACAGTAGAAAACATAGTTACTGTTGAAAGAAAGTTTGTCAGAATAAAAACTAAATGTGGTTAAACACAAACTTACATTTTTCATAACCTTAAACATTAAGTAGAAGTAATATGAGCTTAGTTGATGGGCACACCTATATAAATTTAGGAAGAACACACCCAAGTAGAATTGTTTTAAATGTATGCCTAATACTGATAAATAAGATACGAATAACTTTTTATGAAACCAAAAATATTAAACTAGCTTCATGTGTCAAAGATTTACCTAAATTATGTAAACTTGAAGTCATTAAATTTCTGAGTTGATTTTTTTTTTTGGCTGCACCGAGGGGCTTGCTGGATCTTAGGTTCCTGACCAGGGACTGAACCTGGACCCTGGCAGTGAAAGCACCGAGTCCTAACCACTGGACCGCTGGGGAATTCCCTGACTTGATTTCAATAAGAATATTTTTCTAGCACATTTAAAGTATTAGAAGTTCTAATTCCTTTCTCTCTGAGAATTTTAGGGATATATAATTTTTATAAGCACATTTGTATCTTTGTAAGCCAATCAGGACAGAAACCCTTTAATTTAACAGACTCTACAATCTACTTTAATAGATCCAGAAGTAGGAAAACATTACATATTCGCACTGTCAGAGGTAAAGACCTTTTTGAATTATAGACACACAGACATACAGAGAAATGGAACTTTTACCTGCAGCTTTAAGTCTTAGACTTGGGTCAGGAATAAACACTCACCAGTCTAGATACTAAAGAGCCATTCTCATCCCATTGGGCAAGAGATTCTTAATTGATTTGAGCTTGTCAAAGTAGACAAATAGACAAACAGAAAAGACTAAGAAAAGACTAACAAACTAGATGCTCTGTTACCTCTCACCTAACTGAGATCAGTTCTGTAGAAACTTAATCCCTTTAGAGACCATCAAGTCTTCAAACGACAGAGCCAAACTCAGAACCACTGCTGCCACCAATGGGGAACCACTTAGCTGGAATCTGAGAACAAAGGAGAAACACAAAAGTAATAGAAGGGGAAACTAAAGAAACAGAAAGTGAGCCAAGTTCAAAGGCTGCTTGGGTTCACCCCTGGGAGAGGAGACAAGATGTACCTGGGCTTCACTGGCTCATGAAATACACCACTTGTTGCTGGGCTTTTACGGCTTTATTTACGTAGAACTGATATACAAAATCTAGCCCATGTTTAATGTATATAACTTGATGAGTTTGGACATATGCACACACCTGTGATACCATCACCACCATCACGATAATATACTCATCACTTCCAAAAGATTCCTTCTATCCCTCTGTGTGTGTGTATGTGTGTTAGAAAGACGTAACACAGCACCAGGTACATGAAAAGGTGCTCAACGTCACTAATCATCTGGGAAATGCAAATCAAAATCATCATGAGATACTACCTCACATCTCTTAGAATGCCTACAATTTTTTATTTTTTTTTAAAGATAAGAGTTGTCAAGGTGGTAGAGAAATCGTAACCCTTGCATATTGTACGCAGGAATGTAACATTGTGCAGGCACTGTGGAAAACAGTATGTAGTTTTCTCAAAATCTTTTAAATAAAATTTCCATATGATCCAGCAATCCCACTTCTGGGTGTACAGGCCCAGCTCAGAGACACTGCAGCTTCAGTTCCAGAACACTGCAATGAAGCCAATACCGCCATAAAGCGAGTCACATGAAATTTCTGGTGTACCCGTGCATGAAAAGCTTCTGTTTACACTATACTGTAGTCTGTTAAGTGTGTGACAGCCTTGTGTCTAAACAAACAATGTACATACCTTTATTGAAATATACTTTGGGGAAGAGAAATATAGATCAATGGAACAGGATAGAAAGCCCAGAGATAAGCCCACGCACATATGGTCACCTTAGCTTTGATGAAGGAGGCAAGAATATACAATGGAGAAAAGACAGCCTCTTCAATAAGTGGCGCTGGGAAAACTGGACAGCTACCTGTAAAAGAATGAAATGAGAACACTACTAACACCATAACACAAAAATAAACTCAAAATGGATTGAAGACCTAAAGGTAAGGCCAGACACTGTCTAACTCATAGAGGAAAACACAGGCAGAACACTCTATGACATAAATCACAGCAAGATCCTTTTTGACCCACCTCCTAGAGAAATGGAAATAAAAACAAAAATAAACAAATGGGACCTATTCAAACTTAAAAGCTTTTCCACAGGAAAGGAAACCATAAATAAGACAAAAAAACAACTCTCAGAGTGGGAGAAAATAGTTGTAAATGAAGCAACTGACAAAGGATTAATCTCCAAAATATACAAGCGGCTCACGCAGCTCAATATCAAAAAAACAAACAACTCAATCCAAAAGTGGACACAAGACCTAAATGGACATTTCTCCAAAGAAGATATAAGATTGCCAACAAACACATGAAAGGATGCTCAATGACACTAACCATTAGAGAAAGGCAAATCACAACTACGGTGAGGTATCAGCTCACACCACTCAGCATGGCCATCACCAAAAAATCTACAAACAATAAATGTTGGAGAGGGTGTGGAGAAAAGGGAACCCTCCCCCTGCACTGTTGGTGGGAATGTACATTGATACAGCCACTACGGAGAACAGTATGGAGGTTCCTTAAAAAACTGAAAATAGGGCTTCCCTGGTGGTGCAGTGTTTAACAATCCTCCTCCCAATGCATGGGACATGGGTTCGAGCCCTGGTCCGGGAAGATCCCACATGCCGCAGGGCAACTAAGCCCGTGTGCCACAACTACTGAGTCTGCACTCTAGACCCGCGAGACACACCCACTGAGCCCGCATGCCACAACTACTGAAGCCCGCATGCCTAGAGCCCGCGCTCCACAACAAGAGAAGCCACCGCAATGAGAAGCCCGCGCACCACAACACTGAAGCACCTGCTCGCTGCAATTAGAGAAAGCCCGCGTACAGCAACAAAGACCCAACACAGCCAAAAATAATGAATAGATAAAAATACATAAATTTATACAAAAAAAACCCAACTAACAATAGAACTACCATATGATCCAGCAATGCCACTCCTGGGCATATACGCTGAGAAGTCCATAATTCAAAAAGAGACACGTACCACAATGTTCACTGCAGCACTATTTACAATAGCCAGGACATGGAAGCAACTTAAGCGTCCACTGACAGATGAATGGATAAGGAAGATGGGGCACATATATACCATGGAATTTGACTGAGCCATAAAAACAAACGAAATTGAACTATTTGTAGTGAGGTGGATGGACCTAGAGTCTGTGAAACAGAGTGAAGTAACTCAGAAAGAGATAAACAAATACCGTATGCTAACACATATTTATGGAATCCAAAGGAAAAAAAGTGGTTCTGATGAACCTAGTGGCAGGACAGGAATAAAGATGCAGACGTAGAGAATGCACTTGAGGACACAGGGAGGGGGAAGGGTAAGCTGGGACGAAGCGAGATGGAAACCAAAGGAAAAAAAAAGTGGTTCTGATGAACCTAGTGGCAGGACAGGAATAAAGACGCAGACATAGAGAATTCACTTGAGGACACGGGGAGGGGGAAGGGTAAGCTGGGACGAAGCGAGACAGTGGCATGGACACGTGTACACTACCAAATGTAAAACCGATAGCTAGTGGGAAGCAGCCGCATAGCACAGGGAGATCAGCTCAGTGCTTTGTGTCCACCTAGAGGGGTGGGAAAGGGAGGGTGGGAGGGAGACGCAAGATGGAGGGGATATGGGGATACAGGTATACATACAACTGATTCACTTTGTTATACAGCAGAAAGTAACACAACGCTGTAAAGCAATTATACTCCAATAAAGATGTTAAAAAAATACTTTAGGGACTTCCCTGGTGGTCCAGTGGTTAAGAATCCGCCTTCCTACAGGGGGCGCAGGTTTGATCCCTGGTCGGGGAACTGAGATCCCACGTGATGTGGTGTGCAGCACAGCCGAAACAAAAAGAAAATTAAAAATACTTTACTGCTAAAAAATGCTAACCGGGCTTCCCTGGTGGCGCAGTGGTTGGGAGTCCGCCTGCCGATGCAGGGGACACGGGTTCGTGCCCCTATCCCGGAAGATCCCACATGCCGTGGAGCGGCTGGGCCCGCGAGCCATGGCCGCGGGGCCTGTGTGTCCGGAGCCTGTGCTCTGCAACGGGAGAGGCCACGGCAGTGAGAGGCCCGTGTACAGCAAAAAAAAAAAAAAAAAAAAAAAAAAATGCTAACCATCATCTGAGCCTTCGGCGAGCAGTAACCTTTTTGCTGATGGAGGGTTTGAAATAGTGTGAGAATTACTAAAATATGACCCAAAGACAAGAAGTGAGCAACTACTGTTGGAAATACAGTGCCAACAGACTTGCTCAACAAAGAGTTGCCGCAAACCTTCAATTTGTGAAAAACACAAGATCCGGGAAGCACAATAACTGTAATAGAATATAATGTAATACAATATAATACAATATAATATAGCCTGTATATTCAAAGAAAAGGAAATCAATATCTAGAAGAGATACATGCACCTCTATAGTCATTACAGCATTATTCACCAGAGCCAAGGTAGGAAAAAAATGCAAATTTTCATCCACAGAGAAATGGATAAAGAAAATGGGGTATATACATAGGATATTATTCAGACTTTCCTATTAGAAGGAAATCCTACCAGTTGTGACAACGGGGATATAAACAGAACACATTATGATAGGTGAAATAAGTCAGTCACAGAAGGACAAAAATGTGTGTTTCCACTTATATGAGGTGAGGTATCTAAAAGAGTCACCCATAAATTGTCAGGGGTGGGGGAGGAGAGAATGGGGAGTTGTTCAACGGGTATAAAGTTACAGTTACACAGGATGAATACGTTCTAGAGAACTGCTGTATGACTAAGCATCTCTAGTTAACGAGGCACACTATTGTTTTCGTTTGAATTAAAAAAGTTTAATTCAAGTGTAACTGACCTACTACACTATGTTAGTTCCAGGTGCATAATATCAATATTTCTGTACATTAGAAAATGATCACCAAGATTAACTCTAGTTATGGTCTAGTTACCATCCGTCACCGTACAAAGTTATAATGCTATTGACTGTATTGCCCATGCTGTATAGTTCATTCCCATGACTCATTTATTTTCTAACTGCTTATCTGTTCCTCTTAATCTCCCTCACCTATTTCACTCATCCACCTACCCTCTTCTGGCAACCACCTGTTTGTTCTCTGTATCTATGAGTCTGTTTCTGTTTAGTGACATTAGTTCATTTGTTTTGTTTTTTAGAGTACACATACAAATGAGATCATATGGTATTTGTCTTTCTCTGTCTGACATATTGCACTTAGCATAATACACTCTAGCTCCATCCACGTTGCCACAAAATGGCAAGATTTCATTTTTTTTAATTTTTAAAAATTTATTTATTTTACTTTTGGCTGCATTGGGTTTTTGTTGCTGAATGCAGCCTCTTTTCTAGTTACGGTGAGCAGGGATTTCTCTTCCTTGCGGTGCATGGGCTTCTAATTGCGGTGGCTTAGCTTGTTGCAGAGCATGGGCTCTAGGTGAGCGGGCTTCAGTAGCTGTGGTACGTGGGTTCAGTAGTTGTGGCTCACAGGCTCTAGAGCATGGCTCAATAGTTGTGGCACACGGGCTTAGCTGCTCCGTGGCATGTGGGATCTTCCCGGACCAGGGCTTGAACCCATTTCCCCTGCACTGGCAGGCGGATTCTTAACCACTGCATCCACAGGGAAGCCCCTCATTCTTCTTCTTCTTTTCTTTTTTTCTGGCTAATAGTCCATTATGTGTGTGTGTGTACAGTTATATATATATACATATACATATATATATGTGTATATATATATATATATATATGTAGACATATAAATATATATGTATATATGACACATCTTCTTTATCCATTCATCTATGGATAGACACTTAGGTTGCTGCTATACACTGGCTATTATAAATAATGCTCAATGAACATAGGGGTGCATGTGTCTTTTTGAACTAGCGTTTTTGTTTTCTTCCGAAAAAATACACAGAAGTGGAATTTCTGGATCTTATAATAGTTCTACTTTAAAAGTTTTGAGGAATGAGGTGCACTACTTTTGAAACGAAGTTTACCTGGTGATGTTAGGTGAATCCATCCAAGATCTCTGTGAAGACCTCCAAAACTGTTAAAACATAAGGGTAGGGACTTCCCTGGTGGTCCAGGGTTAAAGAATCTGCCTTACAATGCAGGGTACCTGGGTTCAATCCCTGGTCAGGACACTGAGACCCCACGTGCCACAGTGTAACTAAGGAATGGTGTGGAGGAGGTTAAGGAAAAGACCATGCCAAGCTCAGAGGCCGTTTCAGATGGCAACAAACTCCTGACATTGACTGCAAATCAAAGTTCTTCATGTGGAACAATCGAAGAGGCAGGATGGGTCCTGTTAGCAAGGTCCCCTGAGATGCCAGGTCACCTGACCCCCAGCTCCAGATGCAGAGATGTCTGGGACCCAGGCTTTGCTGGCCTGGTTAGGCTGAGGGTGCCCAGCTGCTGATAGGACACACGAGGTGGGGGGATGAGGGGGGCCGGGGGAAAGAGCTGGTTGCCGCCCAAGGCAGACAAGCGTCTGTGCAGAACTGCCTCGGCTCAGCCTCGAGAAGCCTGGCTCAGAAATCGACAGCAAGTCTTCCAGAAGCTCTGCGCATATTCCATTCAGGTGTCGCTGGTCACATCTGTGGCTGCCCGGATGAAGACTGGGGGCCCACTCGTTCACACACTGAAAGTTACTACCAAATGCAAGAGAGTGAGGGATCAGACCATGAACTACTCTAATTTTAATGCCTAAGTAGAATCACGCGCACCTTATTCTACTTTCCGGTTTTGCATTTGTAATTTCACAAATTGTGTGATTTGTGGGGCTTTTCTAATTGCTTGTCATTTTGCCTGATGCGAAAAAAACAGCACAATAAGAAAACATTATAGTTTTCACTGGTAATGGGCATAAAAATATACGCACTGTTCCTGCTTGAAAAGAGCATTAATGTGAACGTTCCAGATGATTTTCTATTTGGTGATGGGTTAAGCGGCTTGACCACATTCACTTTTATGTAAAGGGAAGATGAGAAAATTGCACTCTTCTCGCACTTTCAACTTTAAGAAAATGGATTTCGGGAAACCTGGATAACAAATTAAGAAAGCAATCAGAACTGCAAATATTTAGGGGTTTTAGGTTAGTTTCAAAACACAAGGGAACAACCCATGATGTATGTGTCTTAAAAGACCCCTTGGTACAGTAAGATTCCACAGACAGCCTTGTAATCACAGAACTCAGAACTGGTTACACATTTCCCACAAGCCACTTTCTCACTGTTAGGTTAACAGTGTCGGCTCACTCCCCTGCTTGGGGGCAGAGAGGACCGGTCTCCTTTCCTTTCTGAGATTCCTTTGTGGCTAGAAAGCTTAAGCACTGGAATTTCATTAAAGAAAAGGAGTATTCCTCAGAGGATTGTAAATGACACAACCCCAAGAGGACTTTAACAGCTGCGTCCCTGTGTCAGAGACCTCCCACGCATGGCTGGGGCCCAAATGACACAGAACAGTGGGGGCCCAAGGGCCGCAGTCCTAGGACGCCGCTCCCCAACCAAAAGAGTCCTCTTGCTCCTCAGGGAAAAACAAAGGTGTTCTCAGACATACACAACTTCTGGAGCCAGGAAGTGAGGACCCCACCTGCCTGGCCTATCCCAGGAGAGTGGCTGATGCAGTGCCCAGAACCAGAAAGGGGAACTGAGACCCAACAGAAAGGGAACCACGAGACCGATGCATTCCTCCCCCCGCAAAGAAGCTGCACCCCAGTACTGACCAAGGAGGGTGCTCTTCAACTAGGAATCTTATCCACACAAATGTGCTGATTTTGAGAAACTTTTGAAATGCATGGAATTCAACCTCTCAAAGTAAAAAAAAGTAATGAATTATATAGCAATGCAGGAAAATACAGGAAAATGACAATAAACCTTGGAAAACAATGTTTACTAACAGGACCCCAACTGGAAAAAATTAGAAACATTTAAGATGACTCTGAAAGCCAATAAGACAAGGAAAACAAAACAGAACAAAACAAAACAAAACAAGACAGTATTGGGGCAGGAAGACGGGCAGTGGACATGAACAGGCCCTTCATTTAAAAACAGAAAGACACCAGTCTGAAAAGACCACAGAATGAAGGACTCCAACTACGTGACATTCTCGAAAGGGCAAAAAAACACAGAGAGTAACAAGACCAGCAGCTGTCAGGGGCTTGAGGGCACTGGTAGGGAAGGTGGCCCCCAGGGATGTTTCGGGCAGTGAAATGGTTCTGGGTGGCACTGCAGTGGTGGCTGCAGGTCATCACACCTGTCCAAACCTGAACAGTAGGACACAGAGAGTGAGCCTTGATATAAACTACAGACTCCAGGGGAGAATTAGGTGTCAATGCCGATTCATCACTGAGATGACGCGCCACACAGGCCAGAGACGTTACCAAGGGAGGGAACCCAGAGGGACGGGTATAGGAAAGCGCTGTCTGCTCGATTCTGATTCTCCTATAACCCTAAAGCTGCTCTAGAGACTGTCCACCAATTAAAAAGAAGTAACGGCTTCTAAGCACGTGACAATACTCTCAACCTCATTCACGATTCAGAAAAACCCCAAGGGCCTCCCTGGTGGCGCAGTGGTTGAGAGTCCGCCTGCTGATGCGGGGGACGGGGGTTCGTGCCCCGGCCCGGGAGGATCCCACGTGCCGCGGAGCGGCTGGGTCTGTGAGCCATGGCCGCTGGGCCTGCGCGTCCGGAGCCTGTGCTCCGCAATGGGAGAGGCCACAACAGTGAGAGGCCCACATACAGAAAAAAAAACAAAAACAAAAAACAAAAGAAAAACCCCAAGGGAACGTCCATACTGCTTACCGGGGCCTAGGATGAGCGGGAACACGCCGCGGCCTCGCCCCTTCCTGTCGGGCATCGCGCTGGAGCCCAGAGTCCCCCTGACTTGACCCGCCGCACCCCACCCCGCGTTTCACGCCGTCCACAGTCTCTACACATGACATCTTTTGATCAGATGACTCACCGTCCCAATTACAAGGTTTCAGTTTCTGCACAGGAAGAAACCAAAACCAGCACAGAGGGGAGGCTCTTCAGTCAAACTCAGGGTCTGCCTGCCTTCACGTCCCGCTCTTCCTGACGGGAGGCCCACATCCTAAGGAAGGAGGTCCTTACCAGCACCTCAGGAGCCTCATCCAGTCCACCTCACGCTGCTCTGAGAGCCTCGCCAACCTCTGCAGCTACCCAAGTCCTGGGCACTTGAGGGCCGTCCCCCTTCCCCGAGTCACTGAGCCACGTGCTCTGACAATGCATTTAAAACCAGGCTCTCGGACTTCCCTGGTGGCACACTGGTTGAGAATCCGCCTGCCAATGGTGGGCACACGGGTTGGAACCCTGGTCCGGGAAGATCCCACGTGCTGCGGAGCAACTAAGCTCGTGCACCACAACTACTGAGCCTGCACTCTAGAGCCTGCGCACCACAACTACTGAGCCCGGGACCCGCAACTAGTGAAGCCCGCATGCCTAGAAGCCATGCTCCGCAATAAGAGAAGCCACCGCAATGAGAAGCCCACGCACCGCCATGAAGAGTAGCGCCCACTCGCCACAACTAGAGAACAAAGCCCGCGCGCAGCAACAGAGACCCAACGCAGCCAAAACTGAATAAGTTAAATAGTAAACAAATAAAAAATTTAAATGAATAAAATAAATAAATAAAATAAATAAATAAAAGCAGGCTCTGCTTTGTCAGCACTCTGGAGTTCCCTACGTATCGACGGGCAGGATTCCCGTCCTCTCCTGTAATTACGTCTGTGAAGTGCCTTTCCCGAGGAGAACAGAAGCTCCTGGAAGCAGGGAATTGCTTCTTAAGATCACATGCACAACCTGAAGAGATTTGATATTTATGTCAAAGATAAAAGACACAACACTAGATGGTGTGAAGGGTCCTCGAGGCCAAGAGCCAGGCAAGCAGGACACTTCCTCTGGGGACCCTTCCATCAGCAGAGAAGAAAATGTCCGTGGCCAGAACTGGCACTCAATTCGTTTTGAGCTGAGAAGCACCCATGTAATTACATAGGCTCCCCAAAGAGTAATTACTCCCACATTTAAGAAAGGAGATGGCTTTTCAGGCAGGGAAGGCAAGTACAGTCTTCCCAGCTGGCTGGACTGTGTGTGCTGATGCTCACGATGGAGCTGGGCCCCAGAGCTCTGCTCTCCCCTCAAAGAGAAGGCCCCTGCAAGCCTTCTGTTTCAGCTGCTTCCCTGAGAACAGAGAAGCCATCGGAGGGCTTCCCCAACTGCAACCCTGCTCAGCCATCCCCTCCCCACTCCAGGACCACGGGCAGCAGCTCTCCCCTCCCCCACACGCATCTACTGGATCATTCCCACTGTTATTTCTCCCATCACAACACAACACAACACAACACAACATCCTCCCCGGACCTCAGCTCCTACCCCAGCTACTGTCCAGTTTCTATTTTCCCTGTCACAGCAAAATGTCTTGAAAAAGTTGGGACCAGAACAAACCCAGTTCTTCCACTCCTCTCTCCTAAGCCTCTCCGATCAGGATTTTACCCCACAGATCCATCCAAACGCATCATCAGCGAGGTACGACCTCCGCCCAGTGCTGGGCTCGATGGTTATTGGCTCCGCGGAACGGCAACCTCGTTTGTCCAGTCACCCAGGGAACCTCTAAAGTGCTTCCCACATGCAGACAAAACGCTGTGATTAATATTTTAGGAGAAATACTCAGCGTGGAGAATACACTTGAGCTGCTGGAGGAAAGAGGTAGCGGCACAGAAAAGAAGTTTCTGTAACTACAGAAATGAACAGATAAGCTGTTTTTAAACCATCCAGAAGACGACATTAACAAGCCTCACACTACAACGTGGTAACAGAGGATGGAGAAGGACTTTAGAATGAACTCATTTTTCTGGGCAGGCGACAGGCTGGATGATGCAACGATGAGCCGCCAGAGACAACAGGACAAGGCAAGGGGCAGGGGAGCTGTAAATAATCATTTCTGGATCTACTGGATCTAGTCATCCGAGGTACCCTTTGGACAAACTCCATAGAGATGCTGGCAAGTGGCTGGACAGAGGCATCTGTCTGGTCCAGGTGGGAGAACTGACAGAGCTGGAGGTGAAAAGCACCAGAGGGTGAGATCAGACGGGGTGGAGAGTCATGGACCAAGGGTGAAACGACAACACACACAGAGGGCGGAAGACAGAGTCAGTCAGGAAGACAGCAAGGAGAGATCTGTCACAGAAACCCACAGAGCAGACTCTGCGGATGGCAAGGCAACAGTGGTCTGAGGTGACGACTGGCAAATCTCCACTGCTTTGTATGCTGGATGCCAGGTCACCTCAACCGGATCAGGTTCCATGGAGGGGCAGAACCAAGACCGCAGGCTGCACGATACAATTCAGCTGGGAAACAAGAATCTTTGCCAGAGACCTCACTGCATGGTGTGTAGCGCGACCCTCTGAGATTGTAAGAGACAAAGAGCGCAATTTACTGGAAGGGTGACAAGGCTGTTCTTCCAGATGATCCTCATTGCATCCCTCGACTGAGCACTGAAAACAATGTACCTATGTGACAACGGTGTTCTACTGAACAGACAACTTATATGCACTAAGTGCTCCCTGGACAGCACGCTCTCGGCTTACAGGAAGCACAAGGAAGGCACCAACGTCAACACGTTAGGGGCTGTCTCTCAGGAAGGCTCGCGGCCTACAGCGGGATCCTCAGGGAAACCTTTTAACGCTCGAGAACAAAAGTGATTTGGCAGGACCATATAAGTCAAGCAAGGGATGGTGTTTTGCCACAAATGTCAAGAACACGAGCCTTGTACTGTGGCTCTAAGAGGATCCTGGGATCTACACGTAGAACTTGCCAGAAACACTTGGTGCTGACCTGCTCCTCTACACTTTGTCTAACCACATCTTTTACCGACTCCTACTTTCCCATTTTAACTTTTGAACTATTCGCCTCCCAAGGTGTTATCACAAAAGAACAGCAGCAGGTAAATACGTAAACAGCAAAACTCACCAGAGGCTGACTCATTTTCCGCTGCTCTTGGAACAACGTGCAGGACTGTGACAGTGGAGGCGGACCTGGAGAAGGAAAACGCAGGCAGTGAAGCTACGACTGAAGCGGCTCGGGGTGCACGAGCACCCGCCCCGCGCTCCACAAGAGACACCTGTGGGAGACCCGTCCTTTCACCTTCAGAAGGGCCTGTGAGAATAAGGAGGGAGCAACCACCCTCAGGTCTGTAACTCCCACGTGACTCTGGTACCTGAGGGGATACTTTATTTTTCCGTAGCGAGTGTACATTGAATCCTATTAAAATAAACCTCCGTCATTAAATATGAAATTAAAAAACGCTTATAGTTTATCTCTTCTCAGTCTGTTAACAACTTAGATCACAACATCCACAGGATACCCAGAATAAAGGGACACACTCAGGTGCGTTTCAGTCTTGCAATGATTTCTACAAACTTTACAAACTTAAGTGCGACGCTCGAAAACATCTTTTATTAAAGCTGACTTTAAGTGGACAGAACACCTGCCCTAGGACTTTGGAGTCCTGTGAGCGACCCCACGTGCACACCCGGTGAGGGTCTAGGACAAGTCATCTCCCTTCTCAGGCCCCATCGCTTCCTTCCTCACCCGAGGCAGCAGGACAAAAGCCCTGCAGACTCATCCTGCACCGATTACACTGGGCGACTCCACAGGGCACAACCCAGGGGGGCGGCGGACGCTTACATTACACAACCAAGGTGCTGACGCGCCTTGAGACCCACGTGCGAGATGCCGAGACGGCGACAGGAGGGGGAGGACGAGGAGGGGGAGGACGAGGAGGAGGTGGGGGATCGGGGTTGGACGGAGGGGAAGACGCGGCTCGTCCCGGCCGAGCCTGTGGACCCTGCTCCCCCAGGACACCCGGAGCTCACAAGTCCCAGGGGAGCCCCATCCGGAGCAGCCAGCCCTGTCCTCCAGCCCGGCCCCTCCACCTCCGGGAAGCGGTCAAACCCTCCAGGTGGCTCTACCGCGGGGCCCGGGGCGGGCTACCCCAAGCCCTGCTCTTCAAGGGCCGCAGGCTCCACAACCAACTACAGGCCTGCAGACGCAACACCTACCCCGTCGGGACTCGCTCACCGGCCCCGGGCTCCCGAGGCTCCGGTCCGGGGGCTGCTCCTCGGGCGCGCTCCTCTCTCGGGGTCCCTCCGCTCCGCCTCCCGAGACCACTGGGCCAGAGGAGCCGGCTCTGGGCCCACGTCCCTCCCGGGACCTCGCTTGGCCCCGCGCTGCACATGGTCGGGCACTGCACCGCTGCCGGCCGCCCGGCCACTCCGGCCCAAACGCGGGCTCCGCGGTCGAGCTCGGAGGTCACAGTTCCAGCCTCCGCCCGGCCCACGCGAACCCTCGCCCGCACAGCCCGCTCCCGCGGGCTGCCGGCCGGCCCGGACAGCGTACCGCCCCGCAGGCCCCCGAAATGCTCGCCCGCAAGAGGCCAAGACGGGGGAACGACGGCCAGCGACGACCTGGGCACGCACAGGAAGCGAGGGCGGGGCGGCGACGGTGCGCGTGCGCCAACACGCACAAATCATGAGGCGCACCTGCGCAGGCGGACGCCCGAAGTCCGCCTGCCAAAGCCCGCCAGGAGCACGGGACAAGTACCCGGACTCCAGAAGCCTCCCAGAAGTCTCCGTGCCGTCAAGATAGTGAACGTATGAAATGTCTCCTTCTCATCTGGCGCTCAAGTGCTGCTGTGCTGCGAGGGTGTGCCGCCTGGACCAGGGACTCCATTGCCCATTTGTCTTCACTCCTGTTAGGGATCAAGGAAAGGTGTGGCCTCAAGTGGGGGCTGTGTGATGGTCTCCAGGCTCCCTGGTCCCTTCCCGGCCCTGGGACATTTCGGGTTACATCTGAGATTCCCCCACCACCAGGAGAGGGGAAGGAGGGTATCATGTTCGCTTAACTGAAACGCTACAACTTTCATTCAAATCCTAGAATACAATAAATGCCCAGCCATGACACAAACTAATATTGCCCACGGAAGGAAAAGAAAATAGAAACTGTAGCTGTTTAGATTACACAACCAACGCATTAAAAACTGTACGAAAATCAGAACGTACACACAAACCGAAAACAGAAAACAGATACCTGGGATCTTACCTCTTATACAGGATACTGTTTATGTTAGGTAAAAATATCATTTTTCAAAAATGGAATCAGAAGGGTAATGATTTATCACTATTTATCACTAGGGGTGAAATAATATAACTGTGTTCTTGGCCAACTGTTCCTTAAAAGCTGCTAGGGGAAAAGGTAAAAATAAAATCTCCAGGGACTTCCCTGGTGGTCCAGTGGTGAAGACTCCTAGTTTCCACTGCAGGGGGCACGTGTTTGACTCCTGGTTGGGGAACTAAGATCCCGCATGCTGTGCAGCACAGTCTCATTAATTAATTAATTAACGAACACACAAAATAAAAATAAAAAATCTCTCGCCAACCGAGAAAATCCTCTCCACAAATGTAGAGAGAAAGAAAACGGTTTTACTGTTGAATAACCATTAAACCAGACTGTGCTGTGCACCCACAGGTGAACCACTAATGTTTGTGCAAATGAAATCAACCTCACCTTTTTTTTTATAGCTCAGCAGATAAAATCTGTTGCATACAGGTTCTCAAGATAAACGGGAACTTGCCTCATGGGAATAGACTTGACACCACCATAAAAATGGCATACATTCTTTCAGAGTACATCCTAAATTCACCTGGTCATCTCGGTGGCTGTCCATGCTAGTTAATACCCTTTATCCAAAGGAGAAAGACAACTTCTCCTATCTCTAGGACAAGCACGTACTTATAGCTCAGAGGAAAGTGCCTAACACCTAGCCTAAACTCCCCTGGTGACAGAGAGATAAAGAAGATAGCTCTCAGGTCCTTAACATAAACATTCCTGGGTTGTAATGCTGGCAAGAGACTGATTTAGCTTTTAAAAAGATTTAGATACTTACGAAAGGGACAGAGGAAGTATTTCTATTACAAGCGTCTTGAGGAAATCCTCTAAAAACGGAAATAAGAAGTGATGATTCATGCAAATGAATAAGCACCTAACCCATTCCTGATTTCCCCAGCTGAACTGCCACATTAAATGAATCCTGCACAAAATGTGTGCTTCTCCAAAACTGCTCTTGGAAGTGGCTGCTTAGAGCCACGAATGGTCTTTTCCAGTTCTTGCTGCTGCTGACTGTGGCCTCTGCCTGAATTCTCACCGATGAAATGCTGCTTGTGTGGGAATGACAGCGACCACACCTCCTCTGAGCCTGAGCCTGGCAAACCTCCAGGGCGCATTTCTCGCATTTTCCAAGTTCACCACGTAAGGACATCAGCTACACGGAGTACCTTGCTGGGAAGCGCCTTGGAAGGGCAGTGCGCCCATGAGCACGCCACCAGGCCTCCAGTTCTCACCTCACCCACGTGCACTGACCGTGTCTCAGCAGAAGACTGGGGTGGCCTGTGAACCCCAGCTGCTGTGCCCACCTCCACACCTCACTCTATCCCTCCAGCCCAGAGACATGCTGGGCTCCCCAGCCCCCTGCCCTGGACACTCTCTGGAAGTCTTTCTATTACAAGTTGTCATGAGGAAATGCTCTAAAAAAGGGAATAATAAGTACGGAGTCATCCCAATGAACAGGATGTCCAGCAGTGAGCTGATGTCTCTCACGACTCACCCCTCTCTCCAAAAGGCGAAAAACTGTCATTTCATACATTTCCCCCTTTTTAAAGTGGTTGAAGCTAGGAGGGTAAACCTGGACCCTGCGATTTCACCTTGACCAGAAGCAGCAATGGCCACCTTTTAGTTTGCTTTCATTAAGATCTCTTCATATATATGGAGATTTACAATATAAAGCTTTCTCTTTTTGTATCTGCATTTCTATTAAATACAGATATTTTCCCTACTTTGTCACTTATCTATTTTTATTGAAGTATACTTCGTTTGCAATATTTCAGGTGTACAGCAAAGTGACTCAGTTACATGTATTTATGTAAGAATATATGTATTCTTTTTCAGGTTCTTTTTTCCATTATGGGTTATTACAAGATATTGAACATAGTTCCCTGGGCTATACAGTAGGTCCTTACTGTTTATCTATTTTACATATAAAAGTGTGTATCTGTCAATCCCTGTTCTTTCTCTTTTTAACTTAATTTTTTACTCTCACATTCTGTTATACAGACACTTAAAAAGATATTTTGTGTTCAAATCTTTCACTTTCACTTCATACTTTTCATCAGCTTGGACACTGTACTTGAAGAAGCCTTTCCCATCCTGCATTTCCTAAGTAGTTGCCTGTGTTTTCTCCTGTTTATTTTGGGTCTCTTAACATACCAATTTTATCAAGATAACTGGCACCCATCCTCAGGATTTGTAAAATCATTTTCCTCTTAAAGTCTCTCAACCATTTTTTTCAACACTAACACATCTACCACAACCAGGAAACGCACTGTTTAAGAAGAAAACTCAAGTTTGTAATCTAACAGAAAAGGACAGGCTCTTCTTTGAAGCTCAGCGACACGTCTTAATTTAAAGGCAGGGGAGGGACTTCCCTGGTGTTCCAGTGGTAAAGAATCCGCCTTCTAATACAGGGTACGTGGGTTCAAAGCCTGGGAACACTGGTCCGGGAGCTAAGATCCCAGACGCCACGGGGCAATTAAGCCCGCGTGCTGCAATTAGACACGATGCAGCCTAAGAGAGATAAATAATTTTTTACAAATAAAAATAAAAAAATAAAGGCAGGGGAAGCAGGAAAGTGACCGTCTCATGTGAATTCCTTCTTATTCAAAATACAGGTCGTAGCAGTTTACTTGGGCTGCGTCACAAAATACGACACACTGGCGGGCTTAAGCAACACAAATGCACTGTCCGACATTTACGCAGGCTGCAAGTCTGAGATCAAGGTGTCAGCAGGGTTGGTCCCCTCTGAGGGCTGTACGGGAGGATGTGCTCCAGGCTTCCTGGTGGAGAGGGCGGTTTCCTCACAAGCACATGCACTATGTATGTAGCAGGTAGGTGCCTGGGCTGAACTCCGATCCCAGGGCTGCTCATCCGCAGCAGCACCAGGCCGCTGGAGGGCTTGTCACGGACCCGTTGGCAGGAGGACTGCAGGCTGACACAGACGTCTGCTCAGCTGTGGACCCATGGCCCGGCCACAGCCCTGCCAGAGGCTGCCTGGTTGAAATCCAGGTCACGGTTCACCTCCCTCCTGCTTATTGCATTCAACGATGCCTTGAAGACCCCCTACTGCACCAGCCTGGGTGGCACATCCCACCCAGTCATTTCCACATCAGAAGCATGTCCATTGAGAAGGTTAAAATTAGGCCCTGGCTCAGTGCTGTGGAATTAGAATCTGTGAGGCTGGGTCCAGGCATCTGTGTTGGAATATTTTCTCCACGGGACTCTCATGCCCAGAGGACTGTATTGACAAAGCCCTTCTGCTTCACCCCACTGATATTTCTGCACTAGAGCTACAGCCGTTGTTGTATTAAACTGCATCCGCAGGAGGAAGAGAGAGGAGGAGAGGTGACAGTTCTGCTGATCTCCAAACACGCTGTTACGGAACCACACTTGGGTCCACTCGCCCGCACGCACTAAAGCCCATCGACGGACACGGGTCACGGTGAAGGAAAGTGCCGCGTTTATGGCGGGGCAACAAGCAAGGGGTCCAGGTACCTAGGGCTCAGAAGGCCCCCACTCCCCCGTGGCTTTCAGGGAAAGGTGTTTACAGATGGGGTGAGGCTGTTGGTGGGAATGTACACTGGTGCTGCCGCTATGCAGAACAGTGTGGAGGCTCCTCAAAACACTAAAGCTAGAGCTACCGTAGGACCCAGCAATCCCACTCCTGGGCATATACCCAGAGAAAACCATAATTCAAGAAGACACATGCACCCCAATATGTATAGCAGTACGATTTACAATAGCCAAGACATGGAAGCAACTTAAATGTCCATCGACAGAGGAATGGATAGGGAAGATGTGGTACATATGTGTGATGGAATACTACTCAGCCATAAAAAAGAATGAGATTATGCCATGTGCAGCAACATGGATGGACCTAGAGATTATCAGACTAAGTGAAGGATGTCAGACAAAGACAAATACCATACGCTATCACTCCTGTGTGGAATCTAAAACAGTGATACGAATGAACTTCTGAACAGAACGGAAACAGACTCACAGACATAGAAAAAAAACTTATGTTTACCAAAGGGAAAAGGTGGGGGAGAGGGATAGATCAGGAGGTTGGGGCTAACATATGCACACAACTATATATAAAACAGGAAATCAACAAGGACCTCCTGTAGAGCACAGGGATCTCTACTCAATATTCTGTAGTAACCTAGGGAGTTCCCTGGTGGCCCAGAGGTTAGGATTCTGGTCTTTCACGGCCGTGGCCCGGATTCAATCCCTGGTCAGGGAACTGAGATCCTACAAGCCACACAGCACCACGAAAAAAAAGCAAAATTCGGTAATAACCTAAATGGGAAAACAATCTGAAAAAGAATAGATATCTGTGTCCATATAACTGAATCACTTTGCTGTACACCGGAAACTAACACAACACTGTAAATCAACTATACTCCCAATATAAAATTTAAAAAATGTTTAAAGTGAATTACAAACGAGTGGGGTGAGGGAGAGGAGGTTGAGGGGTGTGTGGTCAGCTTGTGGACATTCTTCCGATTGGTTGGTGGTGAGGTAATCTGAGGTCAACATCATCAACCGGCTGGTTCCAGCTGGTCTGGGGTCTACGTGCTTGTGGGCAGCATGCAGTTACCTTCCTCCCCCCTGCTGGGGGCTTCAGTCTCTGCAAAACAGCTCCAAGGACGTGGCTCAGAACAGTATCTACAGCCCTTGAGGAGGAACTAAAGGTCCTTGACTTTGTTTAATGGCTACACTAGTATTATTTGGTCTTTGGGGACTCTTGTCCTTTCTTTTGGCACTTTCTCCCTTCTCTGATTAAATTGTTTGTTTCCAACTCACGGAAGGCTAGGAGGCTAAAATTTTCTAAAGACAAGAAGCAGGCAGAAGACATGGGGAGAATCCGTCCCAGGAAGGCCCCACAAGGTCCTGCTCACTTACAACATCACATTCAATCTGGGCTGCTTACGCCATTTTTGGACAACATACCAACACATCTTAAGATGGGTCCCACCCGACTGTTGCACATTTGGACAAGGTGCGGTGGGGTGGGATTATGCAAATCCAGATCTGAAGACTAGATAAAGCAATCAGGGTATTTCACAGTATACAAGAGAAATTTTCATGGGGACAGAATACCAACCTTCTAATATTTGAAAGCCTGTTAGCCAAGAGGGAGAGTGAACTTCTGTTTTGTTATACAAGGACCCAATCAGCTGTGATGGTTGAAAGCATGATGAACGCAAATCTGAATTCATTTGCCTCCTAACAATGCAACGTCTACAGCAGAGGGACACAGGTCCTCAAGCAGCAGTGCTTTTCCCAGCAGTGCAGACCCTGAGGAGAGCCAGGCTGTGGCAGCTCTGGAGGACCTCAGACACTCTTTGCACGGCCTCTGAGACCTAGAACATCTCAGAAAGTCCACGAGTGCAAACCAAAGAGACACTCAGTCCCTGCACCTTGGATGAAGTGATTTGACTCTACGTATGCATTGCTTGGGCTAATTAGAAATATGGAAGTGATCAGAAGACAGAATAAACCTCTGGGCACATCCTGAACAACAGAGATACTTCTCATCAAAGTCCAAACAATAATTCAAAAGCAAGATTCAGAGCCAAAATGTGGAAACAAACCAAGTGTTCACTGACAGATGAATGGATCAAGAAAATGTAGTGTGTATATTCACACAACAGATATTATTCACCCACAAACAGGAAGGAAAGTTTCTAATTGATACAAAGACCATTTATGTATTTTTCAAAGATTGACATTTCTTTGTATGAACAGTGAAAATTTAACAATTCCACTTTTAAGAGGAAAGGTTAGTGTTTCTTTGTAGAAACAATTAAGTCTCAGCAGTAGAGGCATAAGCACACACG
Organism: Mesoplodon bidens; assembly: GCF_964165515.1. Classification (NCBI taxonomy): domain Eukaryota; kingdom Metazoa; phylum Chordata; class Mammalia; order Artiodactyla; family Ziphiidae; genus Mesoplodon; species Mesoplodon bidens. The sequence goes on along the minus strand of NW_027672178.1, from coordinate 174,869 downwards.
TGCACACAGAGTAAACAGAATAGCGCCCCGCTACCTCCCCGCAATCTGATCCCCCGATGAGCCCTGCTGATTCTCCCTCCAAATATAGAGAACCTGTTTACTTCTCTCCATCTTGTCAGACATCATCTTCCTGGACTACCACGCCAAATTCCTAACCTTATCTGGGTCTCCCGACTTCCACTCTTACTGAATCCCCACCCCATCCATTTATGCAGCAGCCAAAATCAATTGTTCCTCTTTCAGTGCAAACTGGATCAGGACACCTCTCATTCACTGCTTTCCCACTGCACTTGGCAAACATCTGAACTTCTTCAGACCCACGGTTTTATTTCCTTCTCACTCACTGTGTACTGTCCACACTGGCTTTGGGGTCTAGGAAGGAAATTTTGACACAGGCTACCACACAGATGACACGCGAAGACATTAAGCTAAGTGGATAAGTCAGATACAAATGGACAAATGTTACATGATTCCACTTCTGTGAGGTCCCCAGATGGGTCAAATTCATAGAGACAGAAAGTGGAGTGGTGGGTGTCAGGGGCTGGGAGGGGGGTGGGGAGTCAGTGTTTAATGGGGACAGAGTTTCACTTGGACAGGATGAAAACATTCTGGAGATGGATGGTCGGGATGGTTGCACAACAATGAGAATTCTTGTTTTCCTTCCTTAAGATTTTTGTTTTACTTATTTTCGGCTGCGTTGGGTCTTCGTTGCTGGGCGCAGGCTTTCTCTAGTCGCGGCGAGCGGGGGCTACTCTTCGGTGCGGTGTGCAGGCTTCTCATTGAGGTGGCTTCTCTTTGCGGCAGAGCATGGGCCCTAGGCGCGTGGGCTCAGTAGTTGTGGCTCGCGGGCTGAGGAGTTATGGCTTGCAGGCTCAGTAGTTGTGGCGCACGGGCGTTAGGTGTTCCGCGGTATGTGGGATCTTCCCGGACCAGGGCTTGAACCTGTGTCCCCTGCATCGGCAGGCGGATTCTTGACCACTGTGCCACCAGGGAAACCCAAGAAAAAAAGCAAGACTCAGACCCCAAGGGGAGGAGTGGAAGTACGAGTTGGGAGGTTCAGAAGAAGCTTCCAGTGACACTGCATGACCCTGAGTTGGCTATTTTCTTCTCTGCATCTCGGCTACCATATACTTCCTACCCTCATAGAAAAATAACCTGTCTGGAATTGGAAATTTTTCCATTTAGTCTTTTTGTGCATGTGACATTTTTATTCAGAAGAATAATCTGTGTTGAACTAGAGTTTTTTCCATTTAGTATTTTGTACATGTGACATTTTTATTCAGGTAGTGAAATCTCTGGGTCAACAGTGATACCACATTCTCAAGATTTTGATAAGTAGACTAGAACTTCTTAACTAGAATCAAGGGGAAGGCTTTGGACAATCCATGGACTTTGTGACATCCAAAGGTACCCTTTTTTGTGTGTGTGTGTGTGTGTGTGTGTGTTTGTAGACACCCTTTGAAGGGTGCGTGAGCACCTGTAGTTTTCTATGATTTTAGCTTCTCCGAATGGCTCTTGGACTCAAAGGTGCCTGAGGGGAGTGGACGTGTACTCCCCCAGTACAGAATTCTGAACGCAGTGTCAGTAAACATTCAGCCAAAGAGCTTTGCCAAATTGCGTGTTTTAACGTAACTTTTTAATCCACTGAGTCGATGTACCTGGGATCTTTTTTTACATACTTATCTCACTCTTTATTTATTTTTTTTGGTGGGGGGGTACGCGGGCCTCTCACGGTTGTGGCCTCTCCCGTTGCGGAGCACAGGCTCCGGACGCGCAGGCTCAGCGGCCATGGCTCATGGGCCCAGCCACTCCGCGGCATGTGGGATCTTCCCGAACCGGGGTACCAACCCGTGTCCCCTGCATCGGCAGGTGGACTCTCAACCACTGCACCACCACGGAAGCCATTATCTCACTCTTATAAGGATGAAACGTTGCTGCTTCCCCTAAGTTTCCTTGTCCCTCTCCCCACTCTCCCACCAGGCCGTGGAAGAGGAATGGGAGGGAGAGGGAGAGTCCAGCAGGGAGAGGACAGTGCACCTGCTGGGAAGCAGTAAAGAGGGGTCCAGGGTGGGAGGGAGGGAGACACAAGAGGGAGGGGATATGGGAACAGGTGTATATGTATAACTGATTCGCTTTGTTATAAAGCAGAAACTAATACGCCATTGTGAATCAATTGTACTCCAATAAACTTGTAAAAAAAATTAGAACTACCATATGACACAGCATTTTCATTCCTGGATATATATCGAAAAAAATAAAACCAAAAAACATTAATTTGAAAAGATATATGCACCCTAATGTTCATGGTAGCATTATTTACAATTGACAACATATGGAAGCAAGCTAAGTGTTTATTAAGAGATGAATGGGTAAGGAAGATGTGATATATATATATATACAATGGAATACTACTTAGCTAAAAAAAAATTTTGTTTGAATTGAAATTGTATCAAGTATCTTTTCCGACCACAATGCTATGAGACTACACATCAATTACAGGAAAAGAGCTGTAAAAAAATACAAACACATGGAGGCTAAAGAATACACTACTCAATAACGAAGTGATCACTGAAGAAATCAAAGAGGAAATTAAAAAATACCTAGAAACAAATGACAATGGAGACACGATGACCCAAAACCTATGGGATGCAGCAAAAGCAGTTCTGAGAGGGAAGTTTATAGCAATACAATCCCACCTTAAGAAACAGGAAACATCTCGAATAAATAACCTAATCTTGCACCTCAAGCAATTAGAGAAAGAAGAACAAAAACATCCCAAAGTTAGCAGAAGGAAAGAAATCATAAAAATCAGATCAGAAATAAATGAAAAAGAAATGAAGGAAATGATAGCAAAGATCAATAAAACTAAAAGCTGGTTCTTTGAGAAGATAAACAAAATTGATAAACCATTAGCCAGACTCATCAAGAAAAAAAGGGAGAAGACTCAAATCAATAGAATTAGAAATGAAAAAGGAGAAGTAACAACTGACACTGCAGAAATACAAAAGATCATGAGAGATTACTACAAGCAACTCTATGCCAATAAAATGGACAACCTGGAAGAAATGGACAAATTCTTAGAAATGCACAACCTGCCAAGACTGAATCAGGAAGAAATAGAAAATATGAACAGACCAATCACAAGCACTGAAATTGAAACTGTGATAAAAAATCTTCCAACAAACAAAAGCCCGGGACCAGATGGCTTCACAGGCGAATTCTATCAAGCATTTAGAGAAGAGCTAACACCTATCCTTCTCAAACTCTTCCAAAATATAGCAGAGGGAGGAACACTCCCAAACTCATTCTACGAGGCCACCATCACCTTGATACCAAAACCAGACAAGGATGTCACAAAGAAAGAAAACTACAGGCCAATATCACTGATGAACATAGATGCAAAAATCCTCAACAAAATACTAGCAAACAGAATCCAACAGCACATTAAAAGGATCATACACCATGATCAAGTGGGGTTTATTCCAGGAATGCAAGGATTCTTCAATATACGCAAATCAATCAACGTGATACACCATATTAACAAACTGAAGGAGAAAAACCATATGATCATCTCAATAGATGCAGAGAAAGCTTTCGACAAAATTCAACACCCATTTATGATAAAAACCCTGCAGAAAGTAGGCATAGAGGGAACTTTCCTCAACATAATAAAGGCCATATATGACAAACCCACAGCCAGCATCGTCCTCAATGGTGAAAAACTGCAACCATTTCCACTAAGATCAGGAACAAGACAAGGTTGCCCACTCTCACCACTCTTATTCAACATAGTTTTGGAAGTTTTAGCCACAGCAATCAGAGAAGAAAAGGAAATAAAAGGAATCCAAATCGGAAAAGAAGAAGTAAAGCTGTCACTGTTTGCAGATGACATGATACTATGCATAGAGAATCCTAAAGATGCTACCAGAAAACTACTAGAGCTAATCAATGAATTTGGTAAAGTTGCAGGATACAAAATTAATGCAAAGAAATCTCTGGCATCCCCATATACTAATGATGAAAAATCTGAAAGTGAAATCAAGGAAACACTCCCATTTACCATTGCAACAAAAAGAATAAAATATCTAGGAATAAACCTACCTAAGGAGACAAAAGACCTGTATGCAGAAAATTATAAGACACTGATGAAAGAAATTAAAGATGATACAAATAGATGGAGAGATGTACCATGTTCTTGGATTGGAAGAATCAACATTGTGAAAATGACTCTACTACCCAAAGCAATCTACAGATTCAATGCAATCCCTATCAAACTACCACTGGCATTTTTCACAGAACTAGAACAAAAAATTTCACAATTTGTATGGAAACACAAAAGACCCCGAATAGCCAAAGCAATCTTGAGGACGAAAAATGGAGCTGGAGGAATCAGGCTCCCTGACTTCAGACTATACTACAAAGCTACAGTAATCAAGACAGCATGGTACTGGCACAAAAACAGAAAGATAGATCAATGGAACAGGATAGAAAGCCCAGAGATAAACCCACGGACATATGGTCACCTTATCTTTGATAAAGGAGGCAGGAATGTACAGTGGAGAAAGGACACTCTCTTCAATAAGTGGTGCTGGGAAAACTGGATAGGGACATGTAAAAGTATGAGATTCGATCACTCCCTAACACCATACACAAAAATAAGCTCAAAATGGATTAAAGACCTAAATGTAAGGCCAGAAACTATCAAATTCTTAGAGGAAAACATAGGCAGAACACTCTATGACATAAATCACAGCAAGATCCTTTTTGACCCACCTCCTAGAGAAATGGAAATAAAAACAAAAATAAACAAATGGGACCTAATGAAACTTCAAAGCTTTTGCACAGCAAAGGAAACCATAAACAAGACTAAAAGACAACCCTCAGAATGGGAGAAAATATTTGCAAATGAAGCAACTGACAAAGGATTAATCTCCAAAATTTATAAGCAGCTCATGCAGCTCAATAACAAAAAAACAAATAACCCAATCCAAAAATGGGCAGAAGACCTAAATAGACATTTCTCCACAGAAGATATACAGACTGCCAACAAACACATGAAAGGATGCTCAACATCTTTACTCAGTAGAGAAATGCAAATCAAAACTACAATGAGATATCATCTCACACCAGTCAGAATGGCCATCATCAAAAAATCTAGAAACAATAAATGCTGGAGAGGGTGTGGAAAAAAGGGAACACTCTTGCACTGCTGGTGGGAATGTGAATAGGTACAGCCACTATGGAGAACGGTATGGAGGTTCGTTAAAAAACTACAAATAGAACTACCATATGACCCAGCAATCCCACTACTGGGCATATACCCTGAGAAAACCATAATTCAAAAAGAGACATGTACCGAAATGTTCATAGCAGCCCTATTTACAATAGCCCGGAGATGGAAACAACCTAAGTGTCCATCATCGGATGAATGGGTAAAGAAGATGTGGCGCATATATACAATGGAATATTACTCAGCCATAAAAAGAAACGAAATTGAGCTATTTGTAATGAGGTGGATGGACCTAGAGCCTGTCATACAGAGTGAAGTAAGTCAGAAAGAGAAAGACAAATACTGTATGCTGACACATATATATGGAATTTAAGAAAAAAAAATGTCATGAAGAACATAGGGGTAAGACAGGAATAAAGACACAGACCTACTAGAGAATGGACTTGAAGATATGGGGAGGCGGAAGGGTAAGCTGTGACAAAGTGAAAGAGCGGCATGGACATATATACACTACCAAACGTAAGGTAGATAGCTAGTGGGAAGCAGCCGCATAGCACAGGGAGATCAGATCGGTGCTTTGTGACCGCCTGGAGGGGTGGGATAGGGAGGGTGGGAAGGAGACGCAAGAGGGAAGAGATATGGGAACATATGTATATGTATAACTGATTCACTTTGTTATAAAACAGAAACTAACACACCATTGTGAAGAAATTATACTCCAATAAAGTTGTAAAAAATAATAATAAAGTTAAAAATTTTTTAAAAAGAAGAAAAAAACCCCCAAGCAAACTAGGAATAGAAAAGGAACATACTGAAACTCATCAAGAGGGTCTACAAACAACCTATACCGACATTATATTTAACTGTGAAAGACTGAATGCTTTCTCTGTAAGATCAGAAACAAGGCACCTCACCACTTTTATTAAATATATTAATGGAGGTTCTAGTAAGAAAGTAAAGCAAAAATAAATAAATACATAAATTTAAAAGTTAAATTTTTAAAACATTTATTTAAAAGATAAAAGGACTATTCCTACTACGTTGAATAGGAAGGAATATATCCTACTGAATGTTGAACAGTAATATATACTATTATATTAAATAAGGAAAAGTAAAACGGTATCTGAAGAGGAGATGATAACCTAAATGGAGAAAATACCAAGGAATCCACAAAAAGCTTGAGAAATAATATTAGTTTGTAAATGTTTTAGAGTACAAATCAATAGTTTTATCAAATTATATATTAATAACAAATGTGTAGAAGCTTAAATAAAAATATGTGATGCCATTTACAACTGACCTAAATAAATACTTAAATATAAGCCCAATAAGACATTTATAGGTCCTCTATACTGAAAATTACAAAATGCTGATGAAGAAAAATGTAAAAGTCCCAAACAAATAGTGAGACATACCTTGTTCATGGATTAGAAAACACAACATAATAAAGATGTCAATTCTCCCCAAGTTAAGAGGCTTAACAGAGTTACTCTTAAAATGCCCTCAAGGTTTTTGTGTATATAGACAAGCTTATTCTAAGATTTATATAGTAAGAAGAGGCTGAAGAATAGCTAAAACAATTTGTAAAGGAAGATTAAAATGGGAGGAATTCATCTACCCAATTTCAAGATTTTGCAGTAATGATGGAGGTTAGATACACAGATCAATGGAATGGAATAGAGAACCCAGAAATAGACTGACATAAATACATTTAACTTGTTCTTGACAGCAGTGTGAAAGCTATCAAGGAAGAATAGACTTTTCAAAAAATGGTACTGAAACAGTTGGACATCCCTCGACAAAAACAAACAAACAAAAAATGAACCTTAACCTAAACCTCCACACCTTACACAAAAATTAAATCAAAGTGGATCATAATCTTCAATGTAAAAGCAGGACACTTTGAGAAAAAAAAATAGGAGAAAATCTTTGGCATCTAGAACTACGTGAATAATTCTTAGACTTGACACGGAAAGTATGATCAATAAAAGCAAACATTGATAAATTGGATCTCATCCAAATGAGTTAAAAATGCTTCATAGAAGATCATTTTAAGTGGATGAAAACTCAAATTACACAGTGGGAAAACATATTTGAAAATCCCACATGAGACAAATGACTTGTATCTATAATATACAAAGAACTCTCCAAACAACTTAAAAAAACCCAACTAGAAACTAGGCAGAAGACAGGAACAGACATTTCATGGAAGAGAATATACACATGGCAAAGAAGCACATGAAAAGATGCTCAACATCATTAGCCATTAGGGAAATGCAAATTCAGACCATAATGAGATATCAGAGAATAACGAAAATTAAAGTATAGTGACAACATCAAATGCTGGTGAGTACATAGAAAAAGGATCTCACATCACTGGTGGGAAAATAAAATGGTTTAGCCACTCTGAGAAACAGCTTGATAGTCTCTTTTAATCCTAAAAGTAGATTCACCCTACAACACAGTAATTGTACTCTTGAGCATTTATCCAAAAGAAACAAAAACTTCATTAAGTTCCCACAGAAACTTACACATAAATGTTCATAGCAGTTTTATTTATAACAGCCCCAAACTGGCCACTACCCAAATGTCTTTCAATGGATGAATGTTGAAACAAATTGTGATAAAATCTTATGATAGAATACTACCGAGCAACAAAAAGGAACAAATTATTAATATATGCAAAAATTGAAATGAACTTCAAGGGAATGATGCCGAGGGAAAAATTTTAAAAAGCCAATCTCCGAAGATGAAGTAATTCATGATGATATTTACATATTATTCTTAAAATAACAAAACTGTGGAGATGGAGAACAGATTAGAAGTTGCCAAGGGTTAGACATGGGGGTAGAAAGTACAGCGGGGGATCTTTGTGAGGTTTTTGTGGTCCCAGTACAAATAATACAGCAATCTTGGTTTTAACCCCGAAAGATGTTTAAAAGCAATTCCTAATAAGAGGTGTCCAGATATTTAGCAATGGCAAGAGATTAGAGGTATAGCTACCCAACATGACAGCTTCAAAACAGATGGTAATAATTCAATGCATATGTTCATTTTTAAAAGGCCAATCACAACACTTAAATGGTATATATCTTAACGATATTATTCTAAGGATCCAGCTATACCAGATGGACTAGCAGGATTTTCTGTACATTCAATCTTATTTTAGACAGTAAATCTTATAATAAGACAGTTAAAAAAAGAAAAAGAAAAAAAAAACAAACCAACTACAGTTGGATAGTCTCATAGGAAGATGAGGTGAAAATATGTAGCAGCGGTTCAAAAGCTTAAGCAGTGGCACCTAAATTTGGCTGCACATTAGAATCATCTGAAGCACTTTTTAAAAACCCTCACACCAACAGTTGGTCATCCTAAACCAATAAAATCATTTTAAATCTCCTCAGACGATGCCATTGTCTAGCCAGAAGTGAGAACCAGCGGACTAAGCAGAAGGGGATGTTTCTACAAAGATTTCTTAACAATAAGTTCTTTCACCCAATCAGATTTACCTTCCTGCAAAGGGGTAAAGAAGGCTAGATGTTGTCCATACTTGCTTAGCTTTAATTAGCACTTGTGACTTGCCCAAAACCTAGATCATGTTTCCCCTAAATTTCATGTGATTTCCTAAGTTCTTCAAATCCAGGGCTAAGGGGTTTGCCAGGATGAGATTTTAAGTGCTCACACAGGGGAAGTCCCTGGCAAACCAGGACAGAGGTCACTCTACATTGAAATGTAAAGCATCCTAAATAACCCTGCCACTGCCCCCAGATACTTGTCTGTGCCAACCAGTGGAGAAAAGGCATTCTCCATTACTACCACGGCAAATGCTGCTCTACTTGCCTTGGCTACTCCCTATCTTTTCCAGGCGTCTCTCCCCTTCACCTGCTGGTGGACGCTTTGGCAGCTGACAATGCAGATATTTTCAAACTTTAAGGTGAATAAAAATCATCTGGGGCCTCCCTGGTGGCGCAGTGGTTGGGAGTCCGCCTGCCGATGCAGGGGATACGGGTTCGTGCCCCGGTCTGGGAGGATCCCATATGCCGCGGAGCGGCTGGGCCCGTGGGCCGTGGCCGCTGGGCCTGCGCGTCCGGAGCCTGTGCTCCGCAGCGGGAGAGGACACAACGGTGAGAGGCCCGCGTACCGCAAAAAAAAAAAGAAAAAAAAAATCATCTGGAGGGCCAGTTATAACAGAGATCACTGAGCCCCACTAGAGTTGCTCATTCCATAGGGCTGGGACAGGGCCCTAAAACTTGAATATCTGACACATTATCAGGGGACGCTGGTAAAGCTGGTCAGGTTGTTACCGAATGCACGTTCGTTCATATGTCTGAAGCACAGTGAGGCCAAACAAACCAAAAGGTTGGAGTCTGGGGCAGAGAAAGGTTTATTGCAGGATCGAGCAAGGAGAGGGGTGGCCCGTGTTCCAAAAACCCTGAAATCTCCAAAGGATTTCAGCAAAGCATTTTTAAAGGCCACGTGAGGGAGGGACGTCCCAGGGAATGTGATCAGCTCGTGCACAATCATCTGACTGGCTGATGTTGAGGCCACAGGGCAGGTAACATTATCCATCCTTAGGTGCCAGAAGGTCTGGGGGCTGTGTGCTCATGATCATCAAAGAGTTAACTTCTTCCACTGGGTGGTGGTTTTTAGCATCTGAAAACTCAAGAAATATGCCTGAGATACTATTATCTGAGGACTTCAGAGAGGAACTACAGCAGAGGCTATGGAGGATGGGTCTGTCCTAGGAAGGCCCCATAGGGTACTGCTTGGTTACAAGGTGACCATACTTTGAGAACCACTGCTCTAGTGGCTTGGAATGTTAAAGTAATGGAAGAAGCCCTTCCCAGATCTAGATTCTAGTATCACCAGCTATTTTGGTGGGGGGAAGGGTAAGTTTTGTCCTTGCTTGGACTTCTTGTTCATTTATATCAAAGCCTATTTGAGGCAGTGTACTCGGCAGTCCTGCAGATCTGTCTTTGGCTTCAACAGTGTTTGGAATGAACAGACCCAGGGACGCTCCTTGCTCCAGCCCCCGACCACACTCCAACATTTCTTCCTGTCGCAACCTTTGGAATCAGCCACTCAGCTATCCTCAGCCTCCAGGACAGGCCAACACCGTTTTTGGAACTTAGCTCCTTATCACTGATCAACCACGAGTTCCCAGGTTCGTCAGAATTATTCCATCGAGGTGGAGGCCGCCATCCACCGCCTGTTCAACATACATCTGTGGACACTTACCTCTCTCTAAGCTTCTATTTCCACAGCAACAGTGGGACTCTGGACAATGGGGGCCACATTTTTCGCCAACTGGCTGAAGAGAAGTGTGAGGGCGCCCAGCGACTCTTGAAAATGCAAAACAAGTGCTGCGGCCGCGCCCTCTTCCAGGATGCGCGGAAGCCTTCTCAAGATGAGTGGGGTAAAACCCAGGACACTGTGCAAGCCGCCATTCTTAGGGAGAAGAACCTGAACCAGGCACTATCGGATCTGCGCGCCCTGGGTCCTGCCCGCGCAGACTCTCACCTCTGTGACTTCCTGGAGAGCCGCTTCCTGGAGGAGCAGCTGAAACTCCTCAAGAAGATGGGCAACCACCTGACCAACCTCCGCAGGCTGGCTGGTCCGCAGGCTGTGCTGGGCGAGTATCTTTTCGAAAGGCTCACGCTCGAGCACAAACAGGAGTCTCTGAAGTCCAGCGGCCTCTGAGGAGCCCCTCTGGCGTCAGAGCTTCTGCCCGAAGCCCAGCTCTGCAGCCACTAGGCAGCTTTGTAACCGCCCTGGAGCACTCTCCCAAGCCTTGGACCAAATGGAAACAATAACGCTTTTTGCAGAAGGAAAAAAAAAGCCTATTTGAAACACAAACAGAATAAAGAGAAAAAAAGAAATATATATATATATATATATATATATATATTCATGTTCTTTTAAAATATGAATTGCCCCACTTTATCTGTGTGAAATACGTTTGTTCCCGTTATTGGGCTGGTTCTCAAGCTTTGCTGCTCGTATGAATTACCTAAAGAGCTCTTTTTTTTTTTTAGTATTAAATATTTTTTTAATTAGTTTCTGCTTTATAACAAACTGAATCAGTTATACATATACATCTGTTCCCATATCCCTTCCCCTAAAGAGCTTTGAATAGAAACTTTGGTGTCTGGGTCCCAGCCCCAGAGATTTTGATTCAGTAGGTCTAGGGAGGAGCCTGGGCACGGTGAGGTCTCAGAGTTCCCCAGGTGATTCTAATATGCAGCAACTTTGTGAACCACCTCTTGGCTTCAATCCAGCTAGTGATCAGATATTAAATCTAAGACACATGGGCTAGTGCGTGAGCTCTGCTGCTAGGCGTGTTCCATTTTCTTCCTCCTGGAAGATTTGTGCCAGGGAAAATGATTGATAGTTGTGTTACTTCTCTGAAATGGATAGAAATTTCCAATTAGCGTGAACAGGGGAGGGTGAATGGGTGAATGCAATAAGGTGTATCATTTATGTATTTCCCTATGTGTATGGCTAGAAGCTTTTGCAACTGACGTCTGCCCTACTTTTCATGCGAATGGTAGTGCTTGTCCTCCTAATGCAGCTGTAAACTTTATAAGCCCATAGGTAGACAGCATCACAAAATATTTACCCCTCCCCACTGGCCCACTCTCAAGCTTCACTCCCCTTCCCCAATACACAAATGTACATCAGTGTGCTTGAGACCAACATCAACATACTGACCGTCAATTCTTCTACTTTGCAGCTTCCCTCTTATCAGGAGGTGTCAGCATTTAGTGCCCAGAGGAGGCATTTCCAGTCATCTCAGCTTAGAGGTCAAATATCCAAATATCCAAAGTAAAAAAGGTTAAAGAAAAGAAGAAGAAGAAGAAAGCAAGGAAGAAAAGAAGGAAACAATTTTCTTATCTCATAGTAATAAGGCAGTTTTCCTTAAAAAAAAATAAAGACTTAAGCCTTAAATTCTCTTTCCTAATCAAAATGTGCTTTTCCGTCTTTAGACTATTCCTCTTATATCCTGTATTATTCATGATGTTTAATTCTTGAAATAGCACATGGCTGAAAACAGAAGCTAACCTCTTGTCCACTATGAATTAAATCTTCTTTTCCTAGGACCCGTCTACAATGTACAGTTTGGGGTTTGCCAACGTAATTATTTTCTCTGAAATAAGGTACAGCATTTTGCCTTTTCAATATATAGTTATACAATACATTGTTAACACAACATAGTTAATATAGTCAATACAACTATAACACACATGATATGATGCCACTTTGGTGATTTTCTTCATCCATGTAATTCTGAAATTTGACAGTATAGTTTTCATATTCTAATGAGCTGAGTATTACCTTTGCAAGGATAGAAAAATAAAATAAATTCATAATATTCTTGTGTGGTTTGCCCCTGGGGTGGATTACCATAATGGGGGCATATTTGAGCCTTTCTCCAAGTCATTAAAAAACCTCCAGCGAGTAGCCCCTTGTCCTCTCCAGGAAACTGCGGGAAGGTATCTTTAATCACAATAATCCTGGGGGGAGAAATCTCGGAAATAAGACATCTGCTTCTGTGCCTTGTTGTTTTGCAGAATAGCAATGATTGCTTTAGCAGCTTCTATTGCCATATGTGTATAGTAAGTAAATGAACATAAAATTGAATGAACGCATAAAAGAAGGATAAACCCACCCAGTTTAACAAATCCACTCTCTCACCTGCTGTGCCCTGAAACGTGAAAGAAAGAATCACGGGATCATAAGGATTCATAAAGTAACAGTCTCTGTTAACAATATTGACAGGAGGTATAAGGATGATTTGTCTGATGTGGGACCAACAGCTTAACTGCTTAATTCTTTTTTTTAAGGGCAAATCATTCATTTATTGTTTAAAGATTGCAAGACAACATCTGAATTTTTGTAGCACAATTTAAATGTTTTACTTTTTTGATAAAGCAGAGTATAATAGAAAAACAATTAGTTTCCAGTAATATCTATATTTCTATTCAGAATTAAGTCTTCCACAGACATGTAACCTGGAAACAAAAGCCTGTTCCAATAAGCAAAGCTTCAACAGAGCGGCTACTTTTCGGGCCAGGGAAAGGTTCATCCCTATAGGATGATGATGTGCTGTGTAAAATGGCTGCAAGGTCACAGCCTTGAGGGCGTTGGAAGTCTGTTATCCTATTCCACATTAAGTAGTTTGGTGAACTTCAAACGACCGTTCGTCTGCAACCAAGCTGCCAACCTTTAACTGATATTTCAAACAGGTAAAAAATAAATGAAAAGAAATCCCTACACTGATGTTCCTCGATTTACACTGTTAAATGGTTCATTAACATGTAATTCTGGCTAAGAATTACATTTGAGACTCCTTGCTCAGATTTTGGTTAACAGTACTAATCTTTAGAAATTCAAGTTCTTATTAATCAATAATTTGTCAGCTAGGATACATTCAGGCATCAGCTGCAACTACAGAATAGGTGCACTGCCTCAGCGCTTTGGAAAGACATAATCTACAACACTACTAGCAGACAAAATATCTGTTACTAGACAGCATATGTGCAGTACAGCAAGACAAAAACATATATTCATATGTGCCGCGGACCAGCCGGAGAAAGAGGATTTCACCGCCCAGGGTCAGAAGGGACGGGGTAAGGAACTGAAGTAGCACCGACGAATGGGGTCAGAAGGACCAAGACAACTGATGGTTGCAAGGCAAGTTTTATTATGCTACGGTTGCAGATTATATAGACTAGAAATGGAAGGTTGCCAGATGGTGGTTTACATTATCTATAGACTGTCTTGGCTCAAGGTTAACTTCCCTGGGAGAAAACCCATAAGCCCAGAATCATCCAAAATAACCTGCATGTGCAAGGGGGAGACAGCTTTGCTTGTCTCATTTTACATTCTTTCTGATTTCTGGGCCCTGGTGATTTATCTCCCATGGAATGGAACAAGGAAGGGAACAAGTAGGGACAGTCCCTTCGAGCAGCGGCGGCATGCCTGGCATGTCCATAGCCTGATCTCAAGGCTGACTGTTTCCCTCAGTTCCCCCTTTTTTATTTTTTAATTTTTGCTGCAAAATAATTCCATGAAGCGTAGTGCCGAGAGTAGTATATTGTTGCATGAGGATATGAAACAGACATGAGAAGATTATTATCAAAAATAGGCAAATTATGGCCAGGGTAATAAATCCTGACAACCCTCTAGTAATCCACGACTGAGGGTTTAACCACTTTAAATGGTCCAGTAAAGTTTTAATTACATCTTCTTGCCAAATATCATCAAGATGTGCATTTTGCATATCCTGAATTTCAGCATTTAATTTCTTAAGGTCAAGACTAATATTATTATCTGACCAAACACTCAGCAGATGCATTTTTACTTTTTCCCATTCCCAAATACAGTCATTGTACTTGTAAGGAGTAACACAAATCCATGTATACTTTTCATGACAAGCTAAACGCATCCTCAATTTTAATGCTGCCATCTGATCTCCAATCCCCCAAATTGCGTTTTTAAATTCATCTAACTTGTTATTCATCTGTAAATCTATGTGACTTTGTAAAGATAAAGCAAGACTGGTATTTTGAGATAATTGATTAGCAAAGTGAGCATGATTAATACTCTGTGAAAGAGCAAGACAGGCAGTAGCCGCGGTAGCAGACAGAGCAGCCAAGGCAAGTAAACTTACTATTAGCCACCCAATAAAGCGTCTCCTTCTCTGCAAGGCTTTAGAGAGTTCTACCCATGCCTGTACTCCAGTATCTTCCTACCAAGGTTCTCTCAGATGTACAGGCACCATAACATATATGGGTTACTTTAGTATAAGCACAGATTGTGTTCCTGCAGAAGGGAACATACAACTGTAAAAATACAATGAACACAGCTAATATTATATCCTCCTTTAGAAGAATTACCAATGCTAATAGAACCAATCAAAAGTGTATATGGAGGAGCAACACAAGTTATAACAGGTGTATTGGAATAAGTTAGAGCTAGTTTCCATATACCCCAGTTCTTTTGAAATGCGATAAACCTATCTATGACGGGAATACAAGAGATAAGAATTTACCCCTTGGTATAATCTATAGTACACCATATTTGGTTATTATTCCAAGATGCATTGCAACATTCAAAATTGGATCCAGGAAAGTTAATGGTCATAAAAGGAGGAAATTGATTTTTTGATTTTCTCTTAAAAATAGTAACCATATATCCAGCCATAAGTATCCCTTGTCCTCCAAGTAAACGCTTCATACACAAATAATTTCCTGAATCTTCACCTGTAACCTTGGCTATAGTAATAGCAGAATCCCTAAGTGGTAAGGCGTATGAGATTTGACCTCTAATATTAATAGGTTGCCCATTTTTATAGCAAATGATGGTATCCTTAAGATCCTCTCGTCGGCTGGTAGCCGGGCATGTAAGAGTAATGTTGGTTCCTGTAAAACGAAGGATGCCTGGAGAGCCTGACAAACTAATTGATTGATCCGTTCCCTCATAAACATCTGTATGCTCATAACTAATAGCCTTTACACATCCAGTTTCCAGATTCAATGGGCTAAGACAGACAGGATAGGTACTAAACCAGTTAGTATAATTTACAGACATATTGATTTGTTTTATATTCCCAATAAGAGGCCCATAAACAGTATCATTGTAAAATACAGGAAACTCTGCTTCAGACCAAGATATGGGTTTTAATAGTGGAGGATCAGGTACATAGGCCCAGTAAGTTGCTGCATTAACAGAGGGAACACATGAAATGGTTGCCAACATAGCCAAAAATAAAGTCACAGGTGTAACAGGATTATTCTGTTGTTTCACTAACTCTAGAGCTCGTGAAACCAATTGTTTAATTTGTCCCCAAGTTGGAACATCACTCCTTTGAGTCGTCCTGGCAAGTGGTCTCCTCTTCTTCTTCTTTTGCTGAATCAACACTGTCAAATTTTCGGGAGAGATGCAGAGCTTCTTCATCTTCTGAACTAGTTGTGAGCTGTGGCGAGCCATCTATTTGCTTGACTAAGCAAGCGCTCAGGAAGCCAGAGAGGTCCAGGAGCTGATCTGGGAAATATACACACGTGACCACGTCCCCAAATCAACACAGGATCAGGACCACGCCAAGTGCTGGTTAGCGGATCTTTCCCGAGGACCTCCAGAGACTGAAAGGCCAATCTTGGCTCAGCCACCAACCTTTCCCCTGTCAACAGTGAGAAAATTTAAAATAAACAGAGCATGATTTATAAGGTTATGTAGTGTTGTTCTATATAATTCCCCCATTTTTATTTTTTCAATAGTTAGCTTTAAAGATCTACTTGCACGTTGTATAATACCTTGTCCTTGAGGGTTACGTGGAATGCCTGTAATATTGGTAATTTGTAATGAATTACAAAATGTTGCAAAGCAACACTAGTGTAAGTGCGCCCATTGTCTGTTTTAATAATTTTGGGAAGGTTCATGAAAGCAAAACAGTGTAATAAATGAGTGATGACATGTTTAGTAGCTTCTCGGGTCTGTGCTGTAGCACAGAGGAAACCAGAATAAGTATCAATAGTGACATGAACAAACTGTAATTTCCCAAAAGACGGGATATGAGTAACATCCATTTGCCATAAATGACTAGGTAATAATCCACGAGGATTAACACCATAATGTGGAACAGGAAGGTGAGGTAAGCACTGTGGGCATTGCTTAACAATTTGTCAGGGCAGCTTCACGAGTAAGGGAAAATTGTTTGTGTAATGTAGCTGCCGACTGATGGTGTAAAGCATGCGATTGTTGTGCTGCTTGTGAAGCAGTTTGATCATAACTTACCATAATATGAGGGTGTCCAGGACATGGACCATGAGTATCAACAGTATGAAGATAATGAATGCAATACCTTAGCCATTCTTGACAGCATGACGAACGGAAAGGAGGAGGACGGTAAATTGGGATATGTCCTGCTTTAGGGAAAAGAGATTGAGGAGGAAGAGTAACTTTAACTTTATTTTTGGGAGGAAAATGCACAGGATAAAGATCACGTTTAGATTGAGTTAAAACATCTGCAGTCCCATTCATTTTAGACAATGGACCAGACAAGTTAGAATGAGCACGGATATGCAGAGCTGCAACAGGACCATCGTGGGAACGAATAAGCTGTTGAAGCAAACGAAAAGACGATGATAATTCAGGGTCATTAGTATATCCTCTGGTCGCAGTCTCCAGAAGAAATAATAAGCTAATAAGATATTTACTATCAGAAAACAAATGAAAAGATATAGAAGGCAAATGTTTAAAAGCCATAATGACAGCAAACAGTTCAACACGTTGAGCTGAAGTCAAGGAAGTTTGTTTAATGAGTTTTGTTCCATCGTCAATGATTACAGTAGCCACTCCTGAAGAAGAACCGTCTGTAAAAAACCAAAGGTACATGAGGAATAGGCTGTTGCCTAATTATAGAAGGAAAGATATAAGAGTTAAGTTTGCTGAATTGGATCAATTTATCAGCAGGCTAATGGCATTCCAAGGTACCTGAAAATCCTGCAAGAACAAGACCCCATTCATTACTATGTTGAAAAAGCCAATTTTGTTGACTAACTGAATAAGGGATAATAATTTGAGAAGGTTCTAGACCTATAAGTTGTAAGCATCTAGTTCTACCTTGCATTATTAACTTAATAATAAGTTCATAATAAGGGTTAATAACTTTAGAGGATGGAGTTTTCATATGAATCCATTCAATAATTCCAACAGTTTGCCATAAGATGGCAGTAGGCACATGAGGTGTTGGACAAGCAACTAAAGACATGGGCAGGTGAGTATGTATTCGAGTTAACTGTGCAGAGCTGATAGCTCTATTAACTATTTGGGAAGCTTGGAATCCTCTGGAGTCATAGAGCGTGAAGTAGAAGGATCTGAGTCACCTTTACGAATATCAAGTAAAGGCTCTAACTGAGCAGTAGGAAGTTCTAAGGAAGGCCTTAGCCAATTAATATCTCCAAGTAATTTTTGAAAATCATTTCATGTTTTTAAATTATCAACTCGAATTTGCAGTTTTTGAGGCCTAATGGTAGAGTTATCAATATATTTTCCCAAATAGAAAAATGGAGATTGTCTTTGAATTTTTTCTGAGGCAATGACCAAGCCAAATGATTGTAAGGATTGTTGTAAAAATTGAGAAGCAGTCTCTAATCAAGAAATATTGTCAGTGGCTAAAAGTATATCATCCATATAATGTATGAGATATAACATTGGAAACCTTTTTCTCACAGGAGTTAAGGCCTGAGCCACATATATTTGGCATAATGTAGGACTATTTGCCATGCCCTGAGGCAATACTTTCCATTGACATCTCCTCATGGGTTCCTTAAAATTTCAGGAAGGCAAGCTAAAAGCAAAATGTTTTCTATCTTCAGGAAACAAAGGAATAGTGAAAAAACAATCTTTAAATCTATAACTAAAAGATGATAACTGTGTGGTATGGCTGTTGGAGAGGGTAGGCCTAGTTGAAGAGCTCCCATTATTAGCATAGTTTTATTAACAGCTCTTAGACCCTGTAATAACCTCTATTTTCCAGACTTTTTCTTGATAATAAAAATAGGAGTATTCCAAGGACTATTGGAAATTTCTAAATGCCCGAATTGTTCCAGTACTAATTGTTCTGCAGCTTCTAATTTCTCCTTTGTGAGGGGCCATTGGTCCACCCATACAGGGTCATCACTCAGCCAAGTAATTGGACCAGCAGTGAGTGGAGGAGAATCCAAGGCCCCTAAGAAAAACCCAAACCTTGTCTATCACTTTTTATTTTCACATCAATAGGATAGACAGTTCCTTTTTGATTTGTTCCCAGCCCTTTTGTGGGAAGAAATCCTGGATCCAACACCATATTAGAGACGTGAGAATTTGGACTATAAAGTAATACTCCCATTTCTTTTCATATATCTTGGCCCAAGAGGTTTAAAGGCAGCCCAGGCAAAACGTAAGGCTGGAAGTATCCTGAATGGCCCTCACTATCTTGCCATAATAATAACTGACTACTTTGCATAGGAGAACTCTGTCCTATTCCTTGAAGTTCTGTAATAATAGGACTAACGGGCCAATGTTTAGGCCAGTGCATCTGCGTCATAACAGAGACATCAGCTCCAGTGTCTAAAAAACCTGAAAAAACCTTTCCATTCATGGTTCATTTCATTTCTGGACGTTCTTTCCCTATCTTCTGAATCCAGTAGGCAGCACTAGATGATCCAAAAGCCTTTGTTTCTCTCTTTTGATGTTGTAAAATTTGTCCATGAGGTACAAAGGGCAAAAGTAGCAATTGTGGAATTTTATCACCAGGAGAAATCGTTATTATATTTTTAATAGTTTGTGCCATGATTTTTATTTCTCCTTCGTACTCAGAGTCTATGAGTCCTGGCATAATAGTTAAACCCTTCATGGCGACACTACTTCTTCCCAATAACAGTCCAATCAAACCCTTGGGTAAAGGTCCATAGATGCCCATAGAGAGGGCCTGAGGACCCATTGCAGGAGTTAATACATATCGGGCGGAGGTACTGAGGTCCAGTCCTGTGCTTCCTGCTGTTGCTCTGGAGAGCGAAGATATTGTATGTTTTTGTTTTTGGTTAATGTCTGATTGATAGTTTGAGGAGGATACGCAGACGTTGCCCCTATTATTTGTTGGGGCCGGGGAAGGCCCCGGGAGGAGTTTCCCGACAGTGGTGTCCCATCCCTGTGGGCCACTGAGTGACAATCTCGTGCCCAACGTTTTCCCCTATTGCATTTAGGGCATAAACCAGGGATTTTCTGACCATCTGGAGGTTTTTGAGTAGGGAAGGAAGGAGCAGGGTTACAATGAAAAAATCCACATTCTCCAGCAAAATGACCTGCCTTTCCACATTGAAAACTAGTCTTTGTTCTCTTTTGATTGTTTTTAAACCCCACTTTAGTTAATGCTGCAGCCATAGCAGCACCCTGTATATAAGCAGGCCCAATGTCTGCACAAAGGCGAATATAATCCTCCAGTGTTCCCCGTTTTCTCCAAGGTCGAATCGCAGCCTGACCTGCATTATTAGCGTTTTCAAAAGCAAGTTGCTTAACTACAATTGTACCAGTGAGTCCATCCACAATGAGTCTCCCCACCGCCTGTAACAATCTATCTACAAAATCAGCATATGGTTCATCAGGTCCCTGTCTCATTTTTGAAAGATCCTCAGTTTTGTGTGTAGAAGGTAATTTCCTCCAGGCTTGTAATGCCAAATGATTTATTTGAGGATAAGCAACAAAGGTATAAGTTAGTTGATCTTGTAAAGAAATATATAGTCCTTCCCCAATCAGCATATGATAATCCACTGGAATATCATGGGTAGCATTCTTTTCTGCTTGTTCAGCAGCCCGTTCATAAAAATCAAACTTCCATATTAAATAATCTCCACCATTTAAACAAGCTCGTGCAATAGACTTCCAATCAGCGGGGGAAAGAGCTTCTCCTGCAATAGTGTCAACCATAGCAGTAGTAAAAGGAGCAGTGGGCCCATATTGAGCACAAGCAGATTTTAAATCTTTCAAAACTTTCAAAGGAAGAGCCTGATGCTCCCTAATAGCCTGTTGAGGATGATTAGGATCAGGTCTTTCTATGACAGGACAACAGAAAATAGGATCTTCTCCTCGTTTTATTGCTGCTTATACAGCACGTTGCAAGAGACTGAGCATTTTTACAGATGTAGATTTTTGAGGAAGACAGTCCTTACTAATTTGCAGCTTTTTCACTGACTTATCTGTCATAGCCATTAGAAAATCATCCTCAGGATGATTCTCTCTTTTATGTTTTTTTTTCTCTCTCTTTTATGTTTAAAAGCCTCATCGGTTAAGTCAAAATGTTCCTCTTCATCTGAAATATTTAAATTAATTAGCTCTTTCGGTTTAGGAAGTGGCGACACAGTAGCTGATAATACAGTCTTGTCTTCTGTCAGAGGCTTATGTTTTTCTGACTTTACATTCAAATCAACACTATCATGAGAAGAACCTAAACATATTTTTATCAGATTCCACAAACTAAATGTAACAACAGCAGTATGAGTAGGCCCTCGAGACTCATAATAATTTTTTAAATCTTCTCCAACTTTCTGCCAGATTTCTGTCACAGAGCCGCCATCAGGACACCAGGGAGATACATCATGGATATGCTGCAAAAATTCAGTCAACTGTGAGGTAGAAACTTTATTACCCCGAGCTATAAGCATCAAAAGTAAAACCTGAGCAAATAATTCACGCTCCTTTGAGCCCTTTTGCCCCATCTTATTTTACTTCTGACTGTTGCCTTATGCCTCTGTTAGTTTCACTTTTACTCGTGGCCACACATATTTTGCATAAGGGTTCTCTTACCTGCACTTTCTTTTCCTTTTAATTGCCTTCATGCTTCAGGTCCCTGTTCGGGCACCACTTGCCATGGACCAGCCTCAGAAAGAGGATTTCACCGTCCAGGGTCAGAAGGGACGGGGTAAGGAACTGAAGTAGCACCAACGAGTGTGGTCAGAAGGACCAAGACAACTGATGGTTGCAAGGTAAGTTTTATTATGCTACAGGTGCAGATTATATAGACTAGAAAAGGGAAGGTTGCCAGACGGTGGTTTACATTATCTAATGACTGTCTCAGCTCAAGGTTAACTTCCCTGGGAGAAAACCCATAAACCCAGAATCATCCAAAATAACCTGCATGTGCAGGGAGGAGACAGCTTTGCTTGTCTCATTTTACTTTCTTTCTGATTTCTGGGCCCTGGTGATTTATCTCCCATGGAATGGAACAAGGAGGGGAACAAGTAGGGACAGTCCCTTCGAGCAGCAGCGGCATGCCTGGCATGTCCGAAGGTGCTCTTAAGGCTGACTGCTTCCCACACATATGTTGGCTTGTTTAAGCCTCAAGCCCTCGATCCTTTGTTGAAATACAATAATTTCATTCCTATGGTTTTCAATACCAAAAACTCAACCTCCAGGAGGGTTAAAGTCTAATTTGTACTCCAAACCAAGTAGCAGTGCAGTTCGCTACTACTGAGGCTGAATCCATAAAGACTTCAAGACCACGACCAGAAGACAAGTTATTATATATAATACCCTAGAAGGCCTGAAACATAATTATCATATACATAGCTGGTCCTTCAGAACTTTTAACCTATAACATGTTTTTGGATGAAAGTTATTTAATGTACTGGAGATAACTGTGATAACTGTGAATTACTGATCAAATATTTGAATACTTATACTTACCTGGAATTTCATTTCTGCTGAAAGAAAAACCCAGTCCAAAAATGAGCAGAAGACCTAAATAGACATTTCTCCAAAGAAGTTATACAGATTGCCAACAAACACATGAAAGAAAGCTCAGCATCATTAATCATTAGAGAAATGCAAATCAAAACTCAATGAGATATCATCTCACACCAGTCAGAATGGCCATCATCAAAAAATCTAGAAACAATAAATGCTGGAGAGGGTGTGGAAAAAAGGGAACACTCTTGCACTGCTGGTGGGAATGTGAATTGGTACAGCCACTATGGAGAACGGTATGGAGGTTCCTTAAAAAACTAAAAATAGAACTACCATATGACCCAGCAATCCCACTACTAGGCATATACCCTGAGAAAACCATAATTCCAAAAGAGACATGTACCAAAATGTTCATTGCAGCTCTATTCACAATAGCCCGGAGCTGGAAACAACCTAAGTGTCCATCATCAGATGAATGGATAAAGAAGATGTGGCACATATATACAATGGAATATTACTCAGCCATAAAAAGAAACGAAACTGAGCTATTTGTAATGAGGTGGATAGACCTAGAGTCTGTCATACAGAGTGAAGTAAGTCAGAAAGAGAAAGACAAATACCGTATGCTAACACATATATACGGAATTTAAAAAAAAAAAAAGTCATGAAGGACCTAGGGGCAAAACGGGAATAAAGACACAGACCTACTTGAGAATGGACTTGAGGATATGGGGAGGGGGAAGAGTAAGCTGTGACAAAGCGAAAGAGAGGCATGGACATATATACACTACCAAACGTAAGGTAGATACATAGTGGGAAGCAGCCACAGAGCACAGGGAGATCAGCTCGGTGCTTTGTGACCGCCTGGAGGGGTGGGATGGGGAGGGTGGGAGGGAGGGAGATGCATGAGGGAAGGGATGTGGGAACAGATGTATATGTATGACTGATTCACTTTGTTATAAAGCAGAAACTAATTAAAAAATTAAAAAAAAAAGAAATATACCTATGTCTCACTGAGGTAAACTCTTAATTTCCAGAGAATATAGAGAGTTGTATTTGCAAGCCAGGCCTTGAGCTAGTCATCTAAACTTGGAATATTATTGGCATTTCTGCCTTGGGATGAAAATGGTACTAGAAGTTTTCCCGTCTTTTCCTCCGTCCTGTCGCACAGTTATGTGAAGCCTTGCCTACATCATCTTTTGAACTGGCCTAAGTCATATGTAGAAGTGTTTCTTAGACACTTCCACCAAAGTTGTCCTTTTAGCATAAGAGAACATTGTACACTGGGAAAACTGGACAGCTACATGTAAAAGAATGAAATTAGAACACTCCCTAACACCATACACAAGAATAAACTCAAAATGGATTAAAGACCTAAATGTAAGGCCAGTTTGACACCATCAAACTCTTAGAGGAAAACATAAGCAGAACACTCTATGACATAAAATCATAGCAAGATCCTTTTTGCCCACCTCCTAGAGAAATGGAAATAAAAACAAAAATAAACAAATGGGACCTAATGAAACTTCAAAGCTTTTGCACAGCAAAGGAAATCATAAACAAGATGAAAAGACAACCCTCAGAATGGGAGAAAATATTTGTAAATGAAGCAACTGACAAAGGATTAATCTCCAAAATTTACAAGCAGCTCATGCAGCTCAGTATCAAAAAAACAAAAAACCCAGTCCAAAAATGAGCAGAAGACCTAAATAGACATTTCTCCAAAGAAGTTATACAGATTGCCAACAAACACATGAAAGAAAGCTCAGCATCATTAATCATTAGAGAAATGCAAATCAAAACTCAATGAGATATCATCTCACACCAGTCAGAATGGCCATCATCAAAAAATCTAGAAAAAATAAATGCTGGAGAGGGTGTGGAGAAAAGGGAGCCCTCTTGCACTGTTGGTGGGAAAGTAGATTGATACAGCCACTATGGAGAACAGTATGGAGGTTCCTTAAAAAACTAAAAATAGAACTACCATATGACCCAGCAATCCCACTACTAGGCATATACCCTGAGAAAACCATAATTCAAAAGGAGTCATGTACCAAAATGTTCATTGCAGCTCTATTTACAATAGCCAGGACATGGAAGCAACCTAAGTGTCCATCGACAGATGAATGGATAAAGAAGATGTGGCATATATATACAATGGAATGTTACTCAGCCATAAAAAGGAACAAAACTGAATTATTTGTAGTGAGGTGGATGAACCTAGAGACTGTCATTCAGAGTGAAGTAAGTCAAAAAGAGAAAAACAAATACCTTATGCTAACACATATATATGGAATCTAAGAAAAAAAATGGTCATGAAGAACCTAGGGGCAAGATGGGAATAAAGATGCAGACCTACTAGAGAATGGACTTGAGGATACAGGGAGGGGGAAGGGTAAGCTGGGACAAAGAGAGAGAGTGGCATGGACATATATACACTACCAAACGTAAAATAGATAGCTAGTGGGAAGCAGCCTCATAGCACAGGGAGATCATCTCTGTGCTTTGTGACCACCTAGAGGGGCGGGATAGGGAGGGTGGCAGGGAGGGAGATGCAAAAGGGAAGAGATATGGGTATATATGTATATGTATAACTGATTCACTTTGTTATAAAGCAGAGACTAACACACCATTGTAAAGCAATTATACTCCAATAAAAATGTTTAAAAAAAAAAAACTATCAGAGAAGAGAAAGATATAAAAGGAATCCAAACTGGAAAAAAAAAAAAAAAAGAAATACTGTCAGTGGCTAAAAGTATATCATCCATATAATGTATGAGATATAACGTTGGAAACCTTTTTCTCACAGGAGTTAAGGCCTGAGCCACATATATTTGGCATAATGTAGGACTATTTGCCATGCCCTGAGGCAATACTTTCCATTGACATCTCCTCATGGGTTCCTTAAAATTTCAGGAAGGCAAGCTAAAAGCAAAATGTTTTCTATCTTCAGGAAACAAAGGAATAGTGAAAAAACAATCTTTAAATCTATAACTAAAAGATGATAACTGTGTGGTATGGCTGTTGGAGAGGGTAGGCCTAGTTGAAGAGCTCCCATTATTAGCATAGTTTTATTAACAGCTCTTAGACCCTGTAATAACCTCTATTTTCCAGACTTTTTCTTGATAATAAAAATAGGAGTACTCCAAGGAGTATTGGAAATTTCTAAATGCCCGAATTGTTCCAGTACTAACTGTTCTGCAGCTTCTAATTTCTCCTTTGTGAGGGGCCATTGGTCCACCCATACAGGGTCATCACTCAGCCAAGTAATTGGACCAGCAATGAGTGGAGGAGAATCCAAGGCCCCTAAGAAAAACCCAAACCTTGTCTATCACTTTTTATTTTCACATCAATAGGATAGACAGTTCCTTTTTGATTTGTTCCCAGCCCTTTTGTGGGAAGAAATCCTGGATCCAACACCATATTAGAGACGTGAGAATTTGGACTATAAAGTAATACTCCCATTTCTTTTCATATATCTTGGCCCAAGAGGTTTAAAGGCAGCCCAGGCAAAACATAAGGCTGGAAGTATCCTGAATGGCCCTCACTATCTTGCCATAATAATAACTGACTACTTGGCATAGGAGAAGAACTCTGTCCTATTCCTTGAAGTTCTGTAATAATAGGACTAACGGGCCAATGTTTAGGCCAGTGCATCTGCGTCATAACAGAGACATCAGCTCCAGTGTCTAACAAACCTGAAAAAACCTTTCCATTCATGGTTCATTTCATTTCTGGACGTTCTTTCCCTATCTTCTGAATCCAGTAGGCAGCACTAGATGATCCAAAAGCCTTTGTTTCTCTCTTTTGATGTTGTAAAATTTGTCCATGAGGTACAAAGGGCAAAAGTAGCAACTGTGGAATTTTATCACCAGGAGAAATCGTTATTATATTTTTAATAGTTTGTGCCATGATGTTTATTTCTCCTTCGTACTCAGAGTCTATGAGACCTGGCATAATAGTTAAACCCTTCATGGCGACACTACTTCTTCCCAATAACAGTCCAATCAAACCCTTGGGTAAAGGTCCATAGATGCCTATAGAGAGGGCCTGAGGACCCATTGCAGGAGTTAATACATATCGGGCGGAGGTACTGAGGTCCAGTCCTGTGCTTCCTGCTGTTGCTCTGGAGAGCGAAGATATTGTATGTTTTTGTTTTTGGTTAATGTCTGATTGATAGTTTGAGGAGGATACGCAGACGTTGTCCCTATTATTTGTTGGGGCCGGGGAAGGCCCCGGGAGGAGTTTCGCGACAGTGGTGTCCCATCCCTGTGGGCCACTGAGCGACAATCTCGTGCCCAACGTTTTCCCCTGTTGCATTTAGGGCATAAACCAGGGATTTTCTGACCATCTGGAGGTTTTTGAGTAGGGAAGGAAGGAGCAGGGTTACAATGAAAAGATCCACATTCTCCAGCAAAATGACCTGCCTTTCCACATTGAAAACTAGTCTTTGTTCTCTTTTGATTGTTTTTAAACCCCACTTTAGTTAATGCTGCAGCCATAGCAGCACCCTGTATATAAGCAGGCCCAATGTCTGCACAAAGGCGAATATAATCCTCCAGTGTTCCCCGTTTTCTCCAAGGTCGAATCGCAGCCTGACCTGCATTATTAGCGTTTTCAAAAGCAAGTTGCTTAACTACAATTGTACCAGTGAGTCCATCCACAATGAGTCTCCCCACCGCCTGTAACAATCTACAAAATCAGCATATGGTTCATCAGGTCCCTGTCTCATTTTTGAAAGATCCTCAGTTTTGTGTGTAGAAGGTAATTTCCTCCAGGCTTGTAATGCCAAATGATTTATTTGAGGATAAGCAACAAAGGTATAAGTTAGTTGATCTTGTAAAGAAATATATGGTCCTTCCCCAATCAGCATATGATAATCCACTGGAATATCATGGGTAG
Source organism: Mesoplodon bidens (assembly GCF_964165515.1). NCBI lineage: Eukaryota > Metazoa > Chordata > Mammalia > Artiodactyla > Ziphiidae > Mesoplodon > Mesoplodon bidens. The sequence goes on along the minus strand of NW_027672178.1, from coordinate 147,514 downwards.
CATTCTTTTCTGCTTGTTCAGCAGCCCGTTCATAAAAATCAAACTTCCATATTAAATAATCTCCACCATTTAAACAAGCTCGTGCAATAGACTTCTAATCAGCGGGGGAAAGAGCTTCTCCTGCAATAGTGTCAACCATAGCAGTAGTAAAAGGAGCAGTGGGCCCATATTGAGCACAAGCAGATTTTAAATCTTTCAAAACTTTCAAAGGAAGAGCCTGATGCTCCCTAATAGCCTGTTGAGGATGATTAGGATCAGGTCTTTCTATGACAGGACAACAGAAAATAGGATCTTCTCCTCGTTTTATTGCTGCTTATACAGCACGTTGCAAGAGACTGAGCATTTTTACAGATGTAGATTTTTGAGGAAGACAGTCCTTACTAATTTGCAGCTTTTTCACTGACTTATCTGTCATAGCCATTAGAAAATCATCCTCAGGATGATTCTCTCTTTTATGTTTTTTTTTCTCTCTCTTTTATGTTTAAAAGCCTCATCGGTTAAGTCAAAATGTTCCTCTTCATCTGAAATATTTAAATTAATTAGCTCTTTCGGTTTAGGAAGTGGCGACACAGTAGCTGATAATACAGTCTTGTCTTCTGTCAGAGGCTTATGTTTTTCTGACTTTACATTCAAATCAACACTATCATGAGAAGAACCTAAACATATTTTTATCAGATTCCACAAACTAAATGTAACAACAGCAGTATGAGTAGGCCCTCGAGACTCATAATAATTTTTTAAATCTTCTCCAACTTTCTGCCAGATTTCTGTCACAGAGCCGCCATCAGGACACCAGGGAGATACATCATGGATATGCTGCAAAAATTCAGTCAACTGTGAGGTAGAAACTTTATTACCCCGAGCTATAAGCATCAAAAGTAAAACCTGAGCAAATAATTCACGCTCCTTTGAGCCCTTTTGCCCCATCTTATTTTACTTCTGACTGTTGCCTTATGCCTCTATTAGTTTCACTTTTACTCGTGGCCACACATATTTTGCATAAGGGTTCTCTTACCTGCACTTTCTTTTCCTTTTAATTGCCTTCATGCTTCAGGTCCCTGTTCGGGCACCACTTGCCATGGACCAGCCTCAGAAAGAGGATTTCACCACCCAGGGTCAGAAGGGACGGGGTAAGGAACTGAAGTAGCACCGACGAATGGGGTCAGAAGGAACAAGACAACTGATGGTTGCAAGGTAAGTTTTATTATGCTACAGGTGCAGATTATATAGACTAGAAAAGGGAAGGTTGCCAGATGGTGGTTTACATTATCTAATGACTGTCTCGGCTCAAGGTTAACTTCCCTGGGAGAAAACCCATAAGCCCAGAATCATCCAAAATAACCTGCATGTGCAGGGAGGAGACAGCTTTGCTTGTCTCATTTTACTTTCTTTCTGATTTCTGGGCCCTGGTGATTTATCTCCCATGGAATGGAACAAGGAGGGGAACAAGTAGGGACAGTCCCTTCGAGCAGCAGTGGCATGCCTGGCATGTCCGAAGGTGCTCTCAAGGCTGACTGCTTCCCACACATATGTTGGCTTGTTTAAGCCTCAAGCCCTCGATCCTTTGTTGAAATACAATAATTTCATTCCTATGGTTTTCAATACCAAAAACTCAACCTCCAGGAGGGTTAAAGTCTAATTTGTACTCCAAACCAAGTAGCAGTGCAGTTCGCTACTACTGAGGCTGAATCCATAAAGACTTCAAGACCACGACCAGAAGACAAGTTATTATATATAATACCCTAGAAGGCCTGAAACATAATTATCATATACATAGCTGGTCCTTCAGAACTTTTTACCTATAACATGTTTTTTGATGAAAGTTATTTAATGTACTGGAGATAACTGTGAATTACTGATCAAATATTTGAATACTTATACTTACCTGGAATTTCATTTCTGCTGAAAGAAAAAGGAAGAACAGGACTCACCTAAAAAAAACAAACTTTAGAAATGAAAGTAAACATCTTATCACACACTATCACTTTTGGAAGCAGCATAGAGGGGCAGTCAACAGTAAAACACTGGTGAAATAGGACAAAACTCTAGGCCAAAAATCCATTATTATTATCATCAGTGACAGTACCACAACTGTGCCCTTCATAATTAATAAGCACTCCTAAGAGTCTTCATTTGGCACCAGATGATGTGTTTAAGAGAAACACTCTGGGAGGTTTTGAATCAGACTTGGTTTTTTGTTAGCCAAGTTACAGGAGAATTTTTAAAGTGGGGGGAAGGGAAGAAGGAAACGGACCAGAAAAAGGATTGAAGCCATCATCTACAAACCAACAAAGCACTGAGAGTTCCAAACGTTATGTCAGACACTAAAATGACTGATACAGGCTCAAATGGTTTATAAAACCTAGAAAAAGACTACACCAGCAAAGTCCCCATTTATCTGTAGAGTTCAGAAACTAAAACAAGGAATATTTCAGCTTAACACCTTATCTCAAGAGAATCATATACACTTCACATGAATAAAAATACCTGAAACCAAACATTTTTAAAAGCTCCAATACCCAAAATAGAGAGAAAAAAATTAATTCAGAAGACTCAATCCATCCATGATAATCACAAAATGGCTGGGCAATCTCTATCTCCCTTCCACACTAACCATCCATCCCCTGGAAGACCAAGGGAGATCAGACCTTCCAGACTTACCTTCCAGACCTTCCAGACACCTGGCTGCGGCAAAATTCGATGGAATCTCCTTGTGGAACAGCAGTTTCCCATCTCTTGTGTCTCTCCCTGTCATGATCATGCAGGAAGCAAGTCTGGCTGTGCTATTTCTTATCATTGTGTGTCACCCATCTGCAACATGATATTGAAAAAGTAGTTCCCCTTCCCCCAGAAGGTTGAGGCTCAGCTACAGGGGTAATTCTCCTGGGCACACAGTCATTATTTAGGCCGACTCAGTGACTTCAACAGGCTTAATCATGTCATCAGGTTTGTTGCCAGCTGCATAATGCTCCCACATCTGTAGATAGAGCCGCTCTAGTTCCATCGTGTATTGTCTGGTGTTGAACAGAGGGCTAGATGTTCTCTGCTTCCAGACTTTGCCACGAATTTTCTTCAGGTATTCTACATCAGTTCCCAGTTTCACAGCTATCTCTTCATATTCTTGTCTATTTTTAGCAATCAGCTCAAGACAGCCTAAACAAGTGAGCTGGGAAGCTGCAACTCGGGAAGCAAGAGTCTCTCCTGGCAGAGTCACCATGGGGGTCCCTGCCCAAAGGACGTCCATCCCTGTGGTGTGTCCATTACAGAGTGGAGTGTCCAAGCAGACATCAGCCAGCTGGCCTCTCCGAACATGTTCCTCTTTAGGAGCAACAGGGGAAAAAATGATACGGTTCGGGGGAAGGCCCATATTTTGTGCGTACTGTTGAATATTAGCTTCTCCTGCTGCTGGAAAACGCAACAGCCACAGTACACTATTGGGAACACGCTTCAGAATATTTGCCCACATCTGCAAAGTAGATGGGTCAAGTTTGTATAACTGATTAAAGTTACAGTACACAATGGCATCTTCTGGTAACCCGTACTGAGAACGTGTGGTTACAATAATGGTACGGGGAACCTCCTCTCCAGTGGCAGCCTTATTGTTGATCAGGGTAGTTGCCAGTCCATTGCTAATACTGAATCCATTAATTGTAATCTGAATTTGTCCTCTGTTAATCATTTCAATAACTGCTTCTGCAACAGTATTCATAGGAATGACAGGCATATTAAGAGTTGTATTACTGCTGTCTGCGTTGTCTTCTCCATCAGGACATTTCATCTTGACTATTTGCACATCTGATAGACTATCAAGAAATGCTTGGAGGTCGATGCCATTCAGCACAATCCGATTGTCATAAATGTGCCCATTGGACTTAAAATCGATGACGGCTTTTTTCTTCAGGTGAGGAAACATATTAGCATGATCACCAATAAAGAAAGTATGGGGCATATAAGCCAGTTTCTCAGAATACTGCTCAGCAACTTCAGCAGGTGAAGTTTCCTGATCAGTGATGATATAATCCATGAAAAGCGCGCCACTAGTCCCAGGGTACCCCAGCCACATTGCCTGAATAGGAGCTGGCCTGAGAGCAAAGAGTTCATTTCGAGCACCCCTGGTATAACCATTCAGATTTACGAGGATGTGTATACCATCTTGATGGATGCGATCAGCTGCTTTCCCATTGCATGGAATCTGAGAAAGATCAATGAAATGATTGGCTTCTGCCATCACCTTCGCTCGGAAGTTTGTGCCATCGTGTGGGCTCAGGCCATAACAGAATATCTCAAATTTATCAGGATTGTGCATGCCTGGAATAGACTGCATAAGATGAGAAGTAGGATGATTCCCAAAGTCAGAACTCACGTATCCTACACGCAGTCGACCATCACTGAGCTTCAGGTCTTTTGGATGTTCATACGGTGGTTTATGAAGGACACTTATATTAGCCAAGCAGAGGTTCCCATGCCTCTCAGCAATAGCCTTCCTGAAGCCATGAGAAAGAGGATAGAGCATACTATGATGAGGCTGCACAGAAGGCAACCTATTCCTCTCCAACTGGTCAGCCACAATGCTGACCAACTTCTTCATTCGCTCATCATAGTCTGTCCAATCACAGACAACCTGCAGGCAATGAGCCAAATTACAATAAGCGTCAGGAAAGTCAGGTTGAAGCTTCAGAACAGTGCGATAAGAAGCAATTGCTTCTGGAATATTCCCTGAATCGTGGTGAATGGAAGCCAGATTGCTGTGGGCATCCGCAAATGCAGGGCTGATCTGAACGGCACGAGTATAACACTGCAAGGCTCCCTGAACATCCTGCATCTCCCGTAGGGTGTTTCCCATATTGCAGTAGGCATCAGCAAAGGTAGGACTGATTCGAATAGCCTCCTTATAATGCATCAGAGCTTCGTGCAGTTTTCCCTGCTGCTTCAATACACTTGCTAAATTTGAATGGGCATCAGCAAAGTCTGGGCAGAGCTCTAATGCTTTACGATACAAGCGAACTGCCTCTTCACTGTTTCCCTGTTCTCCTTTGATATTGGCTAGGTTATTCAGAGAGTCTGCATGGGTGGGACACAGCCGGAGAGCTGTATGATAACAATCTTCTGCTTCAGCAACACTGCCCTTCTCTTTGAGAGCGTTTCCTAGGTTGCAGTAAGCATCAGGGAAATGTGGTTGCAATTCAATAGCTCGCCTGTAGGTGTCTATTGCCAGATCCATCAGGCCTTGCTCATAGTATACACAAGCCAGGTTGCGATGTACCACTGTATGATTTGGACTCAAGCTTAGGGCACGAAGGTAAGCTGCCACAGCTCTGTCAAAAATCCGTGCCTCATTGAAGACATTTCCTAAATTGATATAAGCATCCAGAAAATTGGGGTCAAGGGTGACAGCCTTTTCAAAGTGATGAATTGCAAGCCAAATCTCCCCTTGTGCATTGAAAACACAGCCAAGATTACTCCAAGCTACTGCAAAGTTCGGTTGCGTCTCAATTGCTTTCAAATAACATGCCTTGGCTTCTTCTAAGCCACCCAGGGCTTTGAGCAGGTTCCCCAGGTCACTGCGAACACAGTACAAATAAGGATTGTACTGAAGAGCAGAGACGTAAGCTTGTACTGCCCCTTCCATGTCGCCTGCTGCTACCAATGCGGCTGCCAGGTTAATATAACCATCGATGAAATCTGGTTTGAGACGCAATGCATGCCGGTAATGCTCAGTTGCTTCCTGCAACTGCCCTCTTTCCTTGTACACATTCCCCAAATTCGAATAGGCTTCTGCCAGAAGAGGGTTCTGTTTAATTGCCAGAGTACTAAAGTGGGCAGATCTGTCCAGCCTTCGACACTGGAAGTGTAGAGATGAAAGTAATAAAAGTACACCAGTATTGCCTGGCTCTTGCCTCCAGAGCTGCATGCAGTGTCTCTCAGCTGTCTCAAAATCTCCTGCCTGATATTCTCGATGTGCCAACTCAGCTAACCCTTGGAAGGAAAGCATACATTTCGTTGGTTCTGTGCTGTCGGCCACGTTGCCCACGGAAGACGCCATCTGGAGCTTCTGGAGAGAGTGAAAAAAGGGGGTAATTGAGTCCCGCTGCCGCCACTACTGGCAAGAATGTTTCTAGAGGTAGCAAACACGAGCGCAGCAGCCGTACCACTGCTTTGGCAGGCTTAAGCGGCGGCAACGGTTACAGGCACCGAAACTTAGGAACTCTGGTTGGCCATCTACCTCTCATGCTCTTGAAATCTTAATTCTTAACCCTGCCCTCTTCCACCATTTTTCTGCTAATCAGGGAATAAAAATTACCTATCCATTTGCCTTACAAGAAATCAAAAGTCAGTAGTCCAAACACTTTTTAAAATATTGTTTTCTGTCCAGTTGGAAATGAGATACATGATTGACTTTTCTTCATCATTCATATAGTCAACGTGGAAAACATTAGGGCCATGAATTTCAATACAGTAAGATGAGAAAATTTTAAATTGGCCTTCCCAAACCACTAATAAGTAACCGATGTTGTATATGATGCTAAAATCTTAGAGACTGAGTTTGATATTTTAAAAGTTCTGAAAACATTAGCTAATTTCTCCTCATCAAATTTCTCATGACTCAAACCTGAGTGTTACTTTTTAAAAGATAAATTTATTTATTTTTATTTATTTATTTTTATTTTGGCTGCATTGGGTCTTCAGTGCTGCGTGCAGGCTTTCTCTAGTTGAGGTGAGCGGGGGCTACTCTTTGTTGTGGTGCCGGGGCTTCTCATCACAGTAGCTTCTATTGTTGTTCCACAACTCTATGGGTTCCTTTTTAGGTCCTACGAAGAACCCTAGAAATTAGTTCATGTAATTATAGGTTTTTGCAAAATTGTCAAAAGTGAGATATTTTAACTTCCATCAGGTAAGTCCAGCGTCTATTTCTTTGCCAATTTTCCTTCTATCATAGTCCGCTATGTTGGATCATATTGGATTGGTCACAGGCTTTTTTGAAACCTGGCTAAGGAGATGTTTTAAGTGAGGCTATTATGTGATTTTCAGACACCACCATATGTAATTGACTATATAATATCCCATTACAGGAATAACTTCCAGTACTCTTACTGACTACTCTACTGACTTAACTAGCACAAGACACAGAAACGTAAGGACAAAAACCACCTTACAATATAGCCATGTCTTGCACTTCACAGCTCTCAAAGCATGTGCATTTGAAGAAGAAAAAAAGAACTGAAAAGTATAAAACCAGAAGTTATTCTGTGGAAAATTATTTCAATCATCAGGCATGTGAAAGATAAGTCAAAGATTCAGTTTTCTTCAATGCTTAGTCAAAACGGACATTTCCTTCTGTCAAGAATATACTCCAGGGCTTCCCTGGTGGTGCAGTGGTTGAGAGTCTGCCTGCCGATGCAGGGGACACGGGTTCGTGCCCCGGTCCGGGAAGATCCCAAATGCCATGTAGCGGCTAGGCCCGTGAGCCATGGCCACTGATCCTGCATGTCCGGAGACTGTGCCCCGCAACGGGGAGAGGCCACAACAGTGAGAGGCCAGCATACCGCAAACACAAAAAAACAAAAAAACAATAAACTCCAGGGGCTCCCCTGATGGCACAGTGGTTAGGAAGCCACCTGCCAATGCAGGGGACATGGGTTCGAGCCCTGGTTCGGGAAGATCCCACATGACGCGGAGCAACTAAGACCGTGTGCCACAACTATGGAGCCTGTGCTCTAGAGCCCGTGAGCCACAACTACTGAGCCTGCGAGCCACAACTACTGAAGCTTGCGTGCCTAGAGCCCGTGCTCTGCAACAAGAGAAGCCACTGCAATAAGAAGCCTGCACACCGCAACAAAGAGTATCCCTCAGTCGCTGCAACTAGAGAAAGCCTGCGCACAGCAACGAAGACACAACACAGTCAAAAATAAATAAATAAATAAATAAATAAAAGAATATAGCCCATCACTAATGTGTGTAATGGAATGGTGTGAATGAGTATTTTATCAGAATTCCTGTAATGCACAGTCCTATAGCAGTACTGAAATCAGTAATGCATTTATAATAGTAAATAGTTATGAGGAAGTAATCCATAGAGGTTTTCTCAAAGTTAACAATGAAAATTAATGTGACATTATCAATAATAAATTGTGACGCTGAAATAAACTTTTCTAAACTATTAATAACTAAAAGCAAACTCTAATCAACCATGTTAAAAGAAATCTATGTCTATAAACTACAAAGTTTATTTCTGAAAATTTTATTTCTAAAACACATAAACTGTCATATGAGGAGGCAGTTAAAGAATATATAGCTACAAGAGTGGGGAAAAAGTTTTATAGAGACACATCTGGCAGTAGTGAATTTTCAAATGTCATTTTTCTAGATTTTGTGACACCTATAGTATTGATATTTGAAAGCATTTAAAAAATTGTAATTTGAAGATTTGCTACTTCCAGGTAGAGTAAAATATTTGGAAGCAAAACAACATTTCCACGGAGAAAAATTTTAAAAGCCAAATAAAATAGTCAGCATTCAATCAAAAAGTTCTAGACATACCAAGAGATAGAATCATTTGACTAAAATTCTAAGAAAGGAACAGATAATACAAAAATATTTATATAAGATATTGTGTATCTTTATCAGGAAAAGTCTTTATCAAGAAAAGACTTTAAAATCATCAGAATTAATATTATATTTTATTTATTTGTATATTTTATTTATATATTTATATAAAGGACTTAAAGATAAAGCCCTAGTTAAGGCAGTGACAAAAGCAGTAGCAGTGGGAGTGAAAAGAAATGGTTATATTCAAGGATATTTTGTCAGTAAAAGTCCAAGATCAAATGTCTGACTGCATACATGGGATGGATAGACGGAGTGGGAAAAATCAAAGTTAACTATAGAGGTTCTAGTGAAGATGGGGTTGCCATCACCCAACCCAAGGGGTTGCAATCATCCCCAAGGTCTAGGAGACTCAAAGGGAAGGTCATGGTCGAGGAAAAGTTAATTGCTGGGAAAATAAGACTCCCAGTCTCTCCATCTCCTTATACTAGTTTTTTTTTTAACATCTCTATTGGAGTATAATTGCTTTACAATGGTGTGTTAGTTTCTGCTTTATAACAAAGTAAATCAGTTATACATATACATATGTCCCAATATCTCTTCCCTCTTGGATCTCCCTCCCTCCCACCCTCCCTATCTCACCCCTCTAGGTGGTCACAAAGCACAGAGCTGATCTCCCTGTGCTATGCGGCTGCTTCCCACTAGTTATCTATTCCTTACACCAGTTTTGTTTTTCCACTCATATACGTAGCAGCATTTCATTCAAGGGGAAAGCCATTGATCTGACTGGTCAAATTAAACACCATAGTTCAAGGCACATTTACAGTGGTTAGTTCCTCCACAATTTAGAAAGTAACATTCACAATTTCCCTCTTCTTACACCGTGGAACACATTGGCCATTCCTCCAAAGTTTCCACTCCATAGAGTGGACCAGAGTTGACATTAGCCCAGAACTGAGAGCTTGGCATGAGATGGTGTCAACCCCTCCTAGAGCTCTGGCATAAGTTATGACCCAACCCAGCTCCACAGAAAGCTCTGCATGGAATCTTGTCTCAGCCATAATAATGTGATTCTGCTTTTCATTTGGTTTTCTTCTTTGCTTAACTTTCTCTGGCCACTCTGACAAACAAAATTTCAGGCATTCCTGGGCCACTCACTAACTTTATTCTGTCTAATGATATCCAGATTCCCAAGAAAATTACTAACAATAAAGGGGGAAATTTGGAACATGGTGAGTTTTAGGTGCCTGAAAATACAGGTAACTGAATCCAGTTAAGTAGCAAATTATTTGGGTATCAAATATGCCAGTAGAAGAGCAGACTAAGCTCAATTTAATGTACTCTTATTGGAGACACATGTAAATTCTGGGTCAATTTTGAAAAAGTTAAAAGCACATAGCTGAGATTAAAAGAAAGAAAGGAATACCTGCATGTTTCAGAAAGTAACAGAGAAATTAAATCCAGAGAAATAAGAGCAGACTGATGTGTATGGGTTCCGTTCCTTAGTATAGGCCTTATGTAAATAGGGGCTGGAGCTAGAAATCTAACATTACCTTGAGGCCAGGAATTTAGACTCAGGATGGAACAATATTGAGAAGTTAGTACAGATATCCTACAGAAATTTCATGAGGAACTGCTTAGTCCATTAAGAGGGCCAAGGGAGGTGGTGAGGAAGACTGATATCTCTTGAAAACCTTCAGGTACAGAAAACATCAACACCTCTGAAAAGTAGGCCTGTCCTTCCCAGAGTTGTGATGGCCAGGTTGTCACTAACCTGGAAGGCCCTGTAGGAATCAGAAACTGCAAGGAGAGTAATTCAAAGAAAAACAGATGCAGGATGGGTGTGGCAATAAATCCTAGGACCCTATCAGAAACAAAATTAAAACCACTCTAGAGGGAAATTTTAACAAACCAGAGCAGAGAGTATCCTAACCAGAATAGAATAATAATTCTGAAGAAGTTACTTTAGTTATTTACGTAATATTCAATGCATTTCCATGGCCAGGCCCTTTTGAAGAATTCGAAAACATATACAAACAATTCATTTACATCTTATATATCCCACCATCCAGAGCAAAATTCACTTAAGAACTGTACTGGTGGAAATTGGGCGGCACTATGGAGAAAATAAAACGGTGTTTGCCATCAAAAAACATGAAGGTAAGAAAGATAATGTCTAATTTTTTAATTATCCTGTGGTTTCTTGAAATCTTTTGGAAACCCAAAATAGAGAAACCTAGGAGGAAATGAAGATTTAAATATTTAGAGATTTATCAACTCATCTCTAAAAGCTTTATTAATCTCTTATTTTAATAACATTCCTGAGAGGTATAAATGTGTCCAGTGATAGGGTTGAATAAGCCTGAGAGAATTTCATTTGTTTACTATTCTTGGTCAGCTCTTAAGACCTTTCAGGAGCATCTTGATTTTCATGGCCTCATCCAACAAAAAGCAGGATATTTTACAGAAAGTCCTGGTCCACTTTTTGGCTTGCTTTTGTGTTTATGTTTTTGGTTTTTTCACATTGGGCGGTACATTAGGCTACTTATTGCATACTCCCTCATTCATGCATGCATTTATTCAAACAATATTTACTGAGTTGAGACATTTAATTAACACTCAATAAATGATGTTTAGATGAATGAATGTGCTTTTTATCAAAGTAAGTGTAAGTACTGAGAAAAATTACAGAATGTATGATCCCAGCCCCACAAAAGCTTATAACTGTGTTGAGGATGCTGATGAAATAACTAATATATCATATTATCATAATATATCATATTGGACAGTTTCTAAGTTCAAAAATTAGTTTTTATAGATAATCAGAGCATAAGGAGGACAAAGAAGGGACAGTTCATTATGGGTTGAATCTATCAATAAATGTATATTTCAGATGAGATTTGAGATTGACCTTAAAGAAGAGGACTTAGATATATGAACAGAGAACAAAAAAGGCATGGTGATAGCATGTGCATAGATAGTGTGGCCGATATTTATGTTCTTCATTAAAGATAGTCAGAGATAACCCAAATGTAACTGTTTCCATGGGTCCATTCTCAGTATCCAAACAAAACGGCAAATCCTATCTTAGTAAAACTAATGAAAAACACAGTCTTTAACAAAGAGATTGTGAAGGAAAGGGAGAGAGAAAGGCTTGCATCCCACACCACACAACAAAACTTATTGAATTCTTTGTTTAATTTCCTCCCTCTGAAAATTTCCTCTCCCTCTCTCTGTACGTCTCTCTTCTCCCACATCTGGCCACACTCTACCAGCCATCTTTCCAGATCTTTCCAGAACTCTCCATCCTAGTTTCATTAGGCCACAATTTAAACATCTCACAGGTCTCCAGGATGCCTCCCCATCACTTATTCCACAAAGACAAACAAAGGACACTTCTCAGGATCACATTTCTTTGAAGGAAGAGGTCATGAGGAGTGATTATAAATAATATAAGGTGGAGAACAGTGACTTAAAATACCATTTTTCAGCTTAGAATGTGAATACAGGGAACTTTGGGAAACTAGAAAATCTAGAAAGGATTCATTGATAATTATTTATGTTCAATGAATAAAATAAAATGTAATAATACAGCTAAACTCTGACAGATTAACTTTTTCAAAAGTTGCTTTCACACACCTTCACTATTGGGATGATTGATAAACACACCTTTCCTTCTTTACTTTCTTCTTTCTTTGCAGATACTGGCACCAAACTTTCAAACAATAAGAACCTTCCCATAAGTCCCTTGCCAGGAAGATTAAGGTATAACAATCCAAACAAATTTTTGAAGAAGATAACTGGTTGAAAGCATAAGAAAAGAGCTGGGGGGCTTCCCTGGTGGCGCAGTGTTTGAGAGTCCGCCTGCCGATGCAGGGGACGCGGGTTCGGGCCCCGGTCCGGGAAGATCCCACATGCCGCGGAGCGGCTGGGCCCGTGAGCCATGGCCGCTCAGCCTGTGCGTCCGGAGCCTGTGCTCCGCAATGGGAGAGGCCACAACAGTGAGAGGCCCGCATACCGCAAAAAAAAAAAAAAAAAGAAAAGAGCTGGGTTTCTCTTATTCAACAGTCACATAATGAGTAATGTGGGAATTGGTTTAAAAAGTCTCTCTGCATGAAGGGCTAAGGTTAAGATTAGAACTTCTGAGGCCAGAAGAGCAAAATGACTACAACAATCCACATATTTTCAAGAGCCGCCCTTTGGATGTGAGGGATTCATTTTTCCCACTACTTTTTCAGCAACCCAACTGGTGTCTTTATTAAACGACCTAAGAGAATACAATGTGGCCAAGAAGGCTTAGATTTCCTTAGCCCCAAGTCAGATATTCTCCAGTGATTGTCCACTCTAATTAAAAAGAGAGATTTACAAAAGGAAACTGGATACAACTGAGTGTACCTTAATTTCAACCCTTTACCTGAGTTATTTGTTTTGCTTTCAATTCTCCGCTGAACTGCCTACATTAATATATTTTTAAGAACATTTCCTTAAGTTGAAGTATTCATTCAGTATATTCATTTATTATAATTTAGAAAAGTCAAATGATCTAGGCAAATTCATTTCTATATTGCCACAGCAGTGTATTGTGAACTAAATGACACCTGGCAGTTCTTTACTCAGATACTAACTCAATTAGAAGGCAGAACAAGGATACCTACCCATTCAGGGAAGGAAAGGTCACTTAGCCTCTGTAGCTGTCTTAGGTCTCTCATCATCACAGTAACAAATTGAACACTAAAAACCATATGATCATCTCAAGAGATGCAGAAAAAGCTTTTGAAAAAACTTCAATATCCATTCATGGTAAAAACTCTCCAGAAAGTGGGCATAGAGGGAACATACCTCAACATAATAAAGGCCATATATGACAAGCCCATAGCTAACATACTCAATGGTGAAAAGCTGAAAGCATTTCCCCTAAGATCCAGAACAAGACAAGGATGCCCACTCTCACCACTTTTATTGAAGGTAGTTTTGGAAGTCCTAGCCACAGCAATCAGGCAAGAAAGTAAATAAATAAAAGGACTCCAAAATGGAAAGGAAAAAGTAAAACTGTCACTGTTTGCAGATGGCATGATACATAGAATATCTGAAAGACACCATCAAAAAATTATTAGAGCTCAAAAATGAACTTGGTAAATTTGCAGGATACAAAATTTATATATAGAAATCTATTGTATTTCTATACACTAACAGTGAACTATCAGAAAGAGAAATTAAGGAAACAATCCCATTTACAATCGCGTAAAAAAGAATAAAATACATAAGAATAAATCTGCCTAAGGAGGTAAAAGACCTGTACCCAGGGAACTATACGACACTGATACAAGAAATTAAAGATGACACAAACAGCTGGAAAGATATACCACGGTCACGGATTGGAAGAATTAATATTGTTAAAATGACCATCATACCCAAGGAAATCTACAGATTCAATGCAGTCTGTATCAACATATCAAGGGCATTTTCCACAGACCTAGAACAAATAATTTTAATCTTTGTATGGAAACACAAAAGATCCTGAATAGTTAAAACAGTCTTGAGAAAGAAGAACACAACTGGAGGAATCATGCTCCCTGGCTTCAGACTGTGCTACAAACCTACAGTAATCAAAACAGTGTGGTACTGGCACAAAACATCGATTACTGGAACAGAATACAGAGCCCAGAAAGAAACCCATGCACTTATGGTCAATGAGTCTATGAAAAAGGAGGCAAGAATATGCAATGGAGAAATGTCTGGGCTTCCTTAGGGATGGTTTCATCAATTAATTTGTTTTCTTAAATGGACCATACTTTTCCATGTCTTTGTATACCTTGTGATTTTTTTGGTTGAAAATTTGTCTTTCAAATATTATAATGTAGTATCTATGGAAATCAGATTCTCCCACTTTCCCAGGGTTTTCTGGGCTTTTGATTGTTGAAGGCTGTAGTAGTCTGTTTGTTTAGGGACCTTCCCAAACTATTTTTGCAATGACTGTTTTCCTTATTGTATGTACGCACTGAAGTCTCTGTTCCTTTAGTTCATGTTTAGCTAATGTTTTGACAGAGATTTCCTTGAATTCCTGCAACTAAAACAAACAAAAACAAATATACACAAGCACATCCACATGCACACTCAAAACCACACACCTCTGCCCATTGTGCAGATTGATGGATCACTCCTTCAACATTTAGCTGACCTGCATTGAGTTCAGGGCTCAACCCATGGTCAAAGCTTAGAGACTCCTCTGGTGTTTTCAGAACATGCATCTTATCTTGAGTATGCATGTGGCTTTCTGAATTTCTCTGGGCACATGTGTACTTTTTGTAGGTTCTAATTTCCCAAAGAATCTCCCCCAACTTTGGCTCCTGCATCTTCTGTGGTCTAGTGTATTTCAATGCACAGTCTTCTGCCCCAGCCATCTGTGCTTTGTTAGTTCACCTTGCACTTTTTTTGAGCAATGACCGCTGCTTTTCCAGACTGTGTTCCAAGTTAGCTAAGACAGAGATAAGCATCTTGTGTCAGTCCTTCAGGTAGCTCCCAGACAGGTTAGAACAGATACACATGATAATCTGACAGTACGGTCTCTTCTGCTCCCTCCTGAAGCAGGATTGAGGGTCCCATACTAGGAATGGTCTGCTGCTACTTTCAGACTATCACTGCATTAAGACTCCACCACTTTAAGACCATCACTACACTAACAGTGGATGGGGCAAGGGCAGGTAAAAATGCCACAAAGCTTTCCTGCCATTTTCAAATTGCCTCTTCCCTGGTTCAGTATGTGTTTGGTTGCTATAAATCTTTGGCTCATTTCGGGACTAAGAGAAACTCAAAGAACCCCACAGCAAGAAACAGTACAATCAAACTCTCAGAAGCCAAAAGACACAGAAAGAATCTTTTCTCCCAAAGGAGAAAGAAAAAAGAAATTTGTTACAAAGCAGGGATCCTCAGAAAGATTAGAGCTAATTTCCTATATGAAACCACGGAAGCAAGAGGCCAGACATATTTAAAGTGCTGAAAGAAAAAAAATTGTCCACCAAGAATTCTATATTTGGCCAAACTGGTTTCAAAACTTAGGGAGAAATTAACGCATTCCCAGATGAACAAAGGCTGAGGGCGTTTATTTTACAGCTTCCTACCACTGCCCTAGGAGAAATGCTAAATTGAACCTTCAGGTTGAAATGAAAGGACACTAGACAGCAACTCGAAGCTGTAGAAAGAAATAGAAATCTCCAGTAAAGATAAATACATGGGCAAATACTAAAGCCAGTATTGTGTTATTGGCTTGTAACTCTACTTTTTATTTCTTACATGATTGAAAAAACAAATGCATAAAATAATCATAAATCCATGTTTTTGGGCTCACAAAGTATAAAGGTGTAATTTGTGACAACAATAATGTAAAGAGGAGGAATGGAACTGTAGAGGAACAGAGTTTCTGTGTGCTACTGAAGTTGGTTTCAATTGAAATTATATTGTTTTAACTTTAGAATGGTAAATGGAATCTTCTTGAGAACCACAAAGAAAATATCAATAGACTATATGCAAAAAGAAATGAAAAGGGAATCAAGAGTTCACCACAAGAAAATCGGGTAAGCACAGAAGTCAGTAATGGAGTAAATCAGGGGCAAAAAATGCATAAGACATACAGAAAACAAGCAGGAAACAGACAGAATTAAGTTCTTCCTCATCAGTAAGTTTTGAAAAAGTAAGTGGATTAAGCTCTCCAATAAAAAGATAAACATTGGCAGAATGGACTTTAAAAACAACCATAATCCAAGTATATGCTGTCCGCAAAAAACTCACTTGATTTCAAAAGACACAAGTTACTTGAAAGTTAAAGCATAGAATAAAATATCCCATGCAAATAGTAACAAAAAAGAAGGAAAGAGAGACAGAAAAAGAAAGAAAGGAAGGAAGGAAGGAAGGAAGGAAGGAAGGAAGATAGATCTGGGATGGCTATGTTACTATCACACAAAATAAACTTTAAATCAAAAACTATCACAAGAGGAAAAGGAGGCCACTATATGTTGATAACAAGTTCAATCTATCAAGAAGATATAACAACTATAAACATATATGTACCAAACAACCCCCAAATATGTGAAGCAAACATTGACAGAATTGAAGGAAGAAATAGATAGTTCTAAAATAATATGTGGAGATCAATACCTTGCTTTCAATAATGGAAAACACATCTAGACAGAAGATCAGTAGAGAGGTAGGGGGACTGAATAACACATTTAATCAACTAAACCTAACAGCCATATATAGATCACTCCACTCAACAACAGCAGAATACACATTTTTCTCAAGTACACATGGAACGTTCTCCGGGAAAGACCATATGTTAGGCCACAATACAAGTACCAATACATTTTTAAGAAATTGAAATCATACAAAGTATCTTCTTTAGCCACAGTGAAATGAAGGTAGAAATCAATAACAGAACCATTGATAGCCATTTCCCATCATGCCTGCCACACATGATATAAAGCAATGAAGGGAAAAGCATAATTTACCATTTAGAAAAGTGGGAAAGAGGACATACCATTGACACAGAGTGTGTGCTGTTTTCCGTTGTCAGGGATAGAAATAAATTAGCATCATTTATTCATTAGTGTGTTAATTTCTTGGTCAATCATTGGGCAGCCAGTGTTTCTGCCTGATGGGAAGATTTCCTATACTCAGTGTTGAGTGGAGCCAACCTTGAAAGGGACATTTTAAAGGATTATACTGTGATGGGCTTCGCAGTACCCTTCCTCCTATGCCAGTATTTAGGCTGGGGTATTTCCATGGAGTGTGTAAAATCGTAGGCCCCAGTTCACCAGAATTTAGTTTGACTCGTTTTGTTAATACATTCCCTCAGTACTTTGTCTTTTGTAACCTTTTGCATTTACTTCATTCTTTATTATCACTGCAAAACAACTTTGTTTCCTGTTCAGATGCCAAAAAGTGGATATCAATACCTCCTGAGTTTTACACATCACAGATCAGTTTTGGATATCAGGGACAGAGACAACAGCTATTTCCAATGACTCTGAGACATACTTTGAACATGTGATTAAAATGTTGAGTGTTGAAATGTGTGTCGAGCTCATTATAGTTGCTCTAAAAGGATCAAACTGCAAAGATTTAAAAATCTTTACCTTTGAATAGTTTTCCTGTGCTGTCCTTTTGTGTCAGACTGTTAATGTGCAGTCTGGCACCTTCAAATAACGTGGCTTTGTAACCAATTATTTACATGTTGTTTTATCCACAGAGAATCTTTTTTTATTTTTATTTTTTTTTAAAATTTATTTATTTATTTATTTTTGGCTGTGTTGGGTCTTCATTTCTGTGCGAGGGCTTTCTCTAGTTGCGGCAAGCGGGGGCCACTCTTCATCGCTGTGTGCGGGCCTCTCACTATCACGGCCTCTCTTGTTGTGGAGCACAGGCTCCAGACGCATAGGCTCAGTAGTTGTGGCTCACGGGCCCAGCCGCTCTGCGGCATGTGGGATCCTCCCAGACCAGGGCTCGAACCCATGTCCCCTGCATTAGCAGGCAGATTCTCAACCACTGTGCCACCAGGGAAGCCCCAGAGAATCTTTTTTTAAAAATAAATTTATTATTTATTTTTGGCTGTGTTGGGTCTTTGTTGCTGCACACAGGCTGTCTCTAGTTGGGGTGAGCGGGGGCTACTCTTCGTTGTGGTGTGCGGGCTCCTCATTGCTGTGGCATCTCTTGTTGCGGAGCATGGGCTCTAGGCGCTGGGTCTTCAGTAGTTTTGGCACACGGGCTTCAGTAGTTGTGGCTCATGGGCCCTAGAGCACAGGCTCAGTAGTTGTGGCACACGGGCTTAGTTGCTCCGTGGCATGTGGGATCTTCCCAGACCAGGGCTCGAACCCATGTCCCCTGCACTGGCAGGCGGATTCCCAACCACTGTGCCACCAGGGAAGTCCCCACACAGAGAATCTTAAGGTCAAAACATACAACTCGATTAACTACACTTCCTCCTGTTCACATTTCCCTCATCTTTTCTTCATCTTCTGTCTATGTATCCTTGGCCCTGTTTATATTAAGTGCTTTTGCAGTTATATTTGATTGTCTGTATTCCGGTGAGTTACCACAATGCTTTATGAGACACGCTAGGATATAAATGCATTTAAGTAATATATATATATATGTGTAGTTTGCTTGAGTGCAGTGTTTTTTGTTTTCTGTACTGAATTCATTAGCATGGGTCGGTATAAACTTTAGCATAGGTCGATATGTAATTTGTAAACTCATAAAGTCTTGAAAGTGAGGAAATAAGTCTTTCAAATTTAATTATTTATTGTAAAGAGCAGAATAGCATACATAAACAGGTGCCTAATGAAAACTTGTATTCTAATTTGGAACTCTCATGAACACCTATTTTTTTGTTCTTCTAAGGGTATGATAGTAGGCCATTTGATTATTTTTATTTTTATGGCTTTAACTTTAGAACAATGAAATATTCATAAATTTTAAAAAGTATTTTTCTTTATTTCATGGGGGTGGGATGCTGGAGAAGTGAAAGGTCAAACACCTATTGAGGAATCCATACTTGTCTATATAGTGTGTACTTTTATTTCAATAACTGATTTAAAATTCCTAAAAGGATGCTATAATAAGTTATTATGCCATTTTACAGACTGAATCAAGTGAATTTCAGGGAGGTATGAAACTTGCCTAAGGCCATCCAGCTGCCAAGTGGTAGAAGTGAGAATTAAATCCAGGTATACCTATCGCCAAAGTTTCTGCTCATCTCTTTACATCATCCACTTTTAATAGCCAATGCTTTTCTGCTTACAAATATGACTGAGGTTTCCAGACAGTCAACATTGCTTTTTAATAAGATAGAAAAGTTATTGTTGCTTCTCTAAAGACATATTCCTTTTCCATTAAGTGACTTTAGTTGTTCAGATAATACTTCCAGACAGTAGTCATCATACAGTTGGAGACTAAGAACAGAACTCGGGGATGTGTCTAGCAGTCAGTAAAGACCAACTGGGCTCACTGATGATACTTACGGTCATTTCCTCTAGACTAACATAATGTTATTAATAAGACCCTAATAATTCACAGTACTGCCCTTGCCTGATTGTTTGTTCTTCTCCCTCTATCACTCTCTCTTTCCCCATATTATTATTATTTTTGACAATTTTTGGTGAATTAAATTCAGGGATTAGTATTCAGGAGCGCTAGTCACAAAAGCAGAGAATCTTAGCTCACACCAAAGGAAGAAAATAGAGAAACAGTATAAATTATATGAATACACACATTTCACACATGTACCAACTATATGTTGCACTTCTCCAAAATCTATTCGGTATCTGCACATTTATTGTATATTAGCAGTAAGACTAGAAATGAGCGTAATGCTCTGTTTACAAGATACAGAAAACAGACCCAAATATGAAAATTACTAGCAATGAGAATGGGGAAGAAAGACTACAACAAGGAATGTAGATGATATTTTTGTTTCTTAGCTGTGATGCCAAATATTGAACTTTCAACTTGAGACAAGGAGGCCATAAAAAGTTGTATTAATTTCCTAGAGCTGCCATGACAAAGTACCAGAGACTGAGGAGGTTAAACAACAGAAATTTACTCACTCACTAAGTAAGTAAATTTACTTACTCAGTGTAGAGGCTAGAAATCTGAGATAAGGCGTCAACAGGATTGATTTCTTCTGAGGTATCTCTTCTTGGTTTGTAGATGCCATGTTTTCCTTTTGTCTTCACATGGTCTTCTCTCTGTGCATGTCTGTGTCCTAATATTTTCTTTTTATAAGGACACCAGTCATATTGAATTAGAGCCCACCCATTTGACCTCATTTGACCTCAGTTACCTATTTAAGGGCCTTATCTCCAAATACAGTCAGATTACGAGGTATTGGGGGTTAAGACTTACACATATTAACATGAGCAGGACACAGTTCAGGTGATAATAGAAGATAAGAGTAATTTAAGCAAGTAAGTAACTATTGTTTACAGTGAGTTGCTTAAGGATATGAATTTACACAAGACAAACAAGAAGAAATTACATAACACTGTGTGTTACACAAAGATATTAAATTAATCATCTTAACATCCTGTGAGATGGGCATTAAATTAGACTAAGCAAGAGTAAGCAACTTATCCAGAATTGTATAGTTGGTACTTTCCAGAATTTAAACCAGGTATTTTTCCAGTTCCATTCTACGTTATATATTCATTTCATTATTTGAAATGAATTTTGAGTCCTCATTTTGCTTAGTTTCTGAAGTTATATGGGGATAGAATGGAGTTGGATATTTTCAGTGACATTCACACATGGGGAAGGAAATTGAGTCCAGAAGCTTCAGCAATGTTTCTATGGAGAATGCTAACAACAGAACCAGAAACACCGTTATCCTTTTGGTTCAGTGATCTTTCCTAAAGCACTACAAGAATCAATTTTAAGAAGCCCAGTGTTTTCCAAACTTTCACCAATGGGCTCTGTAGGGTCCTCTAACAATATCTAAGAGACTAACTAGCTTCACATTCCAAGCCACTTAAGACAAGGAGTTCTGATTGTTCTCTGTGAGGAAATCAAGTGACAATCATAGCTGGTAATTTAGGGTAGTTTCTTCAGGGCCCAGG
This sequence comes from Mesoplodon bidens, assembly GCF_964165515.1. Taxonomy (NCBI): domain Eukaryota; kingdom Metazoa; phylum Chordata; class Mammalia; order Artiodactyla; family Ziphiidae; genus Mesoplodon; species Mesoplodon bidens. The sequence continues at coordinate 126,365 of NW_027672178.1, read as the reverse complement.
CAAAACCTAATACACAAGTAATAATCATTGTTAAGTGCATCTCTGACAAGGATTCATCAAGTAGCAAAGAGGTCTATAAATTGGGAGAAATTATGATCAAAGACAAACATAGACCACAGTTATTTAATTAATGCTCAATTATTTATGAGTTTAACTTTGGTTAACCTCATTTTCCTTCTTCTAGACAATTTCCAATTCATCTCCACAAAGAGACCAGAATACTTACCTTCCAAAACAAGATTTATTGTGTTCCTTTAATTCAAAGCATACAGTGACTTCTACATTCACTCCACCAAGTTTTGCTAGGAGAGAAAAGGAGACATTATATTTTGTCTTGAATTACATATGCCACCATACTTGACTTAGCCCATCCTACTGGAAGCACTTTGACGCAGATTCTACAGTGTTGTCTTACATCCTCTACGGAATCAAGCCAAGGGAATCACACATAGTTACAGCTGGAAAAACGTTTGTTCTGGGTTGATACTTTTAGCCTTTACCACCAAGACTTTATCACCAAGATCTATCTTTACAGTCTCTAAACAGGAGACCTTCTTGCCTTCCATTTTCATATTGACAAGGAAGGTAAAGGGAAGAACTGAGAAGTACCCAAAGTCAGCTAGCAGCCAGCACAGATAAATCATCTGTGGAGATATTGTTTCTTTCAAAAGATATAAACATGAGAGGAAGTCCTAGTGTTTGAAACAATTGTGCATAATAAAATTCCATGAAAACCTAGAAATCCAGATGCAGATCAGTAACATATTGGCTAAATAAGCTGTTATGTTCATGCAATGGACAAGTGTACAGACATTAAGAAGAACGAGATACTCATTTCTATGAGATTCTCTTTTCACTGAACTCATCAGTGCTGCAAAAACAATGTTACATAATACTTTTTCTTTAACATTATATCAGGCATCCTCATCTTGTCCTGCATTTATTGCCAGTGTTACTAAAGTTTATCATTTACCTCTTTCTCTTTTAGACATATAATTTCTTCTTATTTTGGAAGCATTCATCAATCCCTATTTTACTCTTTCTTCTAAATTACAAATGAATATTGAACTTTAGAAACTATCTTTTGGGGGCTATTTCAAGTGATTGTATAGTTTGGCTCTCCTTGGACCTTGTTATATGGTAAATTATATTTTGTTATTTTATATATGCTATTTATTATATTTCGTATTATGTTTACTAATTACATTTATTATATTATAATTACATTATAATTAAGGTAGCATTTTGTTTTAGATAGACAAAACAACCAGTGGAATAGGAAGCATCTTAAAATTAAATGCAAGAGCATAAGGGAATTGAGATTAAAATAAAATTCACATTTTGGATCAGTAGCAAAAGTTATTCAACAAAAGTGGGAAAATATGGCTATCATTACTAAATTCTAGATACAGCAACTAGTTAAAAGTTAAAAAAATAATGAAACTGTAAAAGTATCAGAAACCTGGGAGACATGAAATAAAGTATTCATGAGGAATACCTTTCTAAGATACAAAGAAAAAAGGATACATTTAATTATATAAGAATTAAAATTTGCCTCATGGCAAAATGCACTACAATGGTCAGAAAACAAGCAAAAGAAATTGGGAAATATATTAAGAAATGGATATGCTTTGTTTACAACTTTTGAGAGAAGCACATGTTTCTTTTTCCTTTAACCTGTTATGGGGGTATTCATCTATAATGTAAGTGCATGGTTCCTTTCCTTTAACCTGTAATGTGAGATTTAATCCATATGGTAAGTGCATGGTTCCTTTCCTTTCATCTGTAATGTGAGTGTGAACATGTGGCACTGTTCCCAAGCACAGACTTTGGATGTTCCTGTACTGGTCCCATCACTGACCATCCACAAAAACTTACAAATGTTGCTTCACTTTCCTGGGGGTTAGAGTCTTAGCTACGAAATGGAAGCAAAATAGAACTTTCCCACAGGGATGATAGAAGGTTTAAAGGAGTAAATATGTAAGTGCCTTAGCACAGTGCCTAGTACAAGAGAGATCAATATAAGTACTTATCAATTTTTTAAAGAGACAGATGAAAGAAATAAAATGTGGTAATTTCAATCTATTGATATATATTCTTGACTTTAAACTACCTTTTCATTCATTGGATGACCTAACTTGCTCATGCTTTTTCTTACTCTAGTGAACTTGGGTAGCTAATATCATAGTTTAAAATTTTTGCTTTTATATTTACAAGGAAATTTGACCTGTAAATTTCTTTTTCCTTACAGTCCTAATCTATTTTCAGTATTAGGATTATATAGACTTCATAAGATGAATAAAGGAGCATTCTTCCGTCGCTTTCTCTAGAAGTTTTTCTTTGTTAATATTAACGTTACCTGTTTAATAGACGTTCGATAGAATACACCTCCCAAATGATCTGGCTGGGTCTGGTATTTTCTTGGTGAAAGATTGTAAACTATTGACATAATTCCTTTACTGGTGAAAGAACTCCAGCTATAGATTTCCTCTTGTGTCAGTTTTGGTAAACTTTAGGAGCTAGGAAATTGTCCACTTTACAGAAATGTTCAAATTTACTGGCATTTTATATATTCTCTGTTTGTACTCTCTGCTATAACATTGTCCTGATTCTTTCTGTATATTATTTACTTATGTTTTTGTTTTGCTTAATCAAAGTGTGTTTTTTAAATCTTTTCAAAGAATATTCCTTTGACTTACTAAATCACCTCAATTTTATACTTTTTTCTGTTTTATTAAGCTCTGCTCATGTATTTATTATCTATTTTTCTATGTTCTCAGGGTTTATTGTTTTACTCTTCTGATATCAATTAAAACACTTGATTATTAATTTTTAGAAATCTTTTTAGTTATAAATAGTTGAACTTTTTGAAGATTCCAGCTTAGTTGTAAGTATCTAAGGGTCAGCTCGTCCACATTGTTGCTAGCCTAAGGCTTAGTTCACCCTATCGCAATGTATATATTGACATTTTTTACCCTCAACTTTCTGTGTTTTGCTACTTCTCACTTTTCTTTGGAGAGAAGCCCTTTGAAATACCCTTAACTTATTTTACAGCCAATAAGTCTTTAAAATAATGTGTATTTTTTAAAGATAGATCTACTTATATAATTAGGCAGAAAATCTGATCTGCCATATTTTTAAAAACAGCATAAATTCACTCTTCTCCATGATTAATCTGCTGTATTACACGACCTTCGAGTTTTTAGCTTTATCAATGACATGTACTTGAAAATGTTTTTTTTTTTTTTTTTTTTTTTTTTTTTTTTTTTTTTTATGGTACGCGGGCCTCCCACTGTTGTGGCCCCTCCCGTTGCGGAGCACAGGCTCCGGACGCGCAGGCTCAGCGGCCATGGCTCACGGGCCCAGCCGCTCCGCGGCATGTGGGATCCTCCCAGACCGGGGCACGAACCCGTATCCCCTGCATCGGCAGGCGGACTCTCAACCACTGCACCACCAGGGAAGCCCTTGAAAATGTTTTAAAGATCCTACCCAGTCTTTTAAAACATCCTTGTTCCTTGTTTCAGTTCTAGTTTTATGTATATTTTCTGCCTTGCACCTGATTAGTCCAACATCAGATGGATGGCCTTGGGAATCTAATTCTGGTATTGATTGCTTTTTGCTGATTCTCTTCACTTCTAGCTGATTTCTTCATTATTGTGTAAATTTAGATCATGAGCTCATGTTTAGCTAAACTTTATCTGTGGGAATGCTATAGGCCTGTGTTGAAGGTCTACCTCTCCAGAAAGGGTTTAGTTTTGTGTTTGGAATACCACCGATTTGGGAGCATTTTAAGTTAATTTCTTAGCTTCTGTTTGCAAGACCGCACATAAGTTTGCAACCCAAACACTGGGAACACAGATCTGGGGTTCAGAATTCTGAAGATTTCCTACCTGTTTCCTACCCAGAGCAGAGGCCAAGAGAATTTGGTCTTAGTCTCCCTTTGCCAGCAGATATTTTTTCTCCTGGCACACCCTTTCATTGAAGGTGAAGCTAGGGATAGATAGGTTTAGTTCTAACTTCCCATCTAGTAGGAATGGAGTCTTACCTCCTGCCTCTCATGTGGTCATGGCCATTTAAAAACAAGTTTCTATGTCAGGTGTGTCATTAAACTAAGGCATCCAGACAGATGCCTATTTTTATGGCCTATGAGCTATGAATAATTTACACATTTTAACTGGTAACGTTTTAAATGGTTACCTAAGTACCTAAATAATATCCTCAATTTTGCCTCTTTGGTCTACAAAGCCTAAAATATTTGCCACTTGGCTCCATAAAAACAGGATTTCCAGCTTCTGTTCTAAGCTATCAAGATCTTCAATCCACTCCTAATATAGCTATAACTCTCATGCATGTACCACCCTTCTTTCATGGGTCCTGGAAATTTCTACTGCATACTTCAAAAATCAACCACGCACTTAAAAATAAGTTGTGTACATTTAACCTAGCATACCTAACCCTTTTCCTTTAGGAGAGTTTTTCAAGTAATCTTGCCCACCGTATTCTTTAGAGCTTCATTAATAATGGCAAAAAATTAAAACAACTTAACATTTAACAAATGGGAATTGTTCATAACAATTATAGAAGCACATACAGTAGAAAACTATACACTCTTATTGAAACAGTGAGACATAACTAGTTTTATTCTTAGAGAACTATGTTTATTTAGGTCCCTTTTGTGTAAATAAGTATATTTCTGTGTATGTATGTATATAGTCATGTATTTATATACACATACATTATTTGTATGATATAGTTATATAAACATATGAAATACATACCTATACACATACCTTTGATTTATATTTGTATACATACACAGGAATATAATTATATATATTATATAGTTATATACATTGAACTGAAAACTGGTAGTATACATATATATAGTGTATAAATGTGTGTCTATGTGCATGTGTAGAAAAGCAGGTTGAGAGATATGGAAGCATGAGTTAGACAGGGTTCACGATTGTAAAAGTAGTTATGTGTAGGTAGTGAGGTTAAGGCCTATTTGATTGAAAATATTGCATATTTTTACATCAATTGTTATGATGAACAGATTCCTATGTAAGTAAAATTATAAATAGCTATACATACTTGTATGTGTAATGTATAATTAAAATATATATAGTTTCATAGATGTATTATATTTATATTACATAATATAATTGTCTTATACTAATACATTATGTATTGTGTTATATAGAATATATTAACTATAGTGTATTATATCAGATAATAATAATTATATATTTATAATATATATATAAATATATATATTTATAATTTATATATTATGATATAATTGTTTTATAATCAATATTACAGGATATATCATATTAATATTATGAACATATTAACCATATAAATACATTTCATTACTCATATATTTTGTATATAATATATGCTAGGCAAAAATATATATTAATATAATACATAATTGTTATACATTAATATAAATATTAGTATATTACATTTATATATCAATATAATATTTAATATTGGTATATTATAGTTAATATATACATAACTAATGCTCTGCTACAAGTAGAATAAGACCAGGAGTATGGCCAAAGCAAATTCTAAAAATATTAGATTACTTCTATTCATTTATATGTCATTTTCCTGGAATCTGCATCTGGCTATTAGAGAGGACACACAGCAAAATCAACACAAAGTGCCCAGGAGGACATTGGATCCTTTGTTTATCGGAGCCTCAAAGGAAACACAGTGCTATCCAGTCCCCCATCAAAGAGCCAAGAGCAAACCTTGAAGCACCCAGTAAAAGCCCATTCTGTTCCAAAGCCCAAACAAAAAAGCTTTTCCGGGCTTCCCTGGTGGCGCAGTGGTTGGGAGTCCGCCTGCCGATGCAGGGGACGCGGGTTCGTGCCCCGGTCCGGGAAGATCCCACATGCCGCGGAGCGGCTGGGCCCGTGAGCCATGGCCGCTGAGCCTGCATGTCCAGAGCCTGTGCTCCGCAACGGGAGACGCCACAACAGTGGGAGGCCTGCATACCGCAAAAAAAAAAAAAAAAAAAAAAAGCTTTTCTACTTAAACTGGAAAAAGTTAAGTTCCCAAGAGACCTCCTACATCGACCACCAAAGCTCATTTGGCAGTAAAAGCAATAACGTTCACCGAACAACAAGAAACCCAAAACAATAGTTGTTTTAGCACAAACACAAAAAAGCAGCTAATTAGTGTCTCTCCCGTTTGAAAGAAGGGGGTGGGAAGTGGGCAGAAGACCTGATAGGAAAGATAAAAAGCAAAGGAAAAGGAAAATAGAAGTTTCCAGTTTGACACTCAAGCTGTCTTCTGCATCCATTTCGTCAAGACCACCAAGTCAATGTGGAGGCTTTTTCCTCCTTCCCTTTTCTTTTCATGAGACTGATCACAACCAGCACTGCAGAGTCCATCGAATTAAGGAATGCTGTTGCCTACATGTGTGAATGAGCTGTGAGTAAAGTACTGAAGTAGAGGACACCTAAAGTGAAACGTCTTCATGAATGTCCATGTGGCTGAGCAGGAAGTTAACCTTTCATAGATGTGCTAAAGAAGAAGAGTTGCCTTTTATTTTATTTACTTTTCCCTGGACTCTGTTGAATGACTATCATCTACAAGTTCAGGCTACTTTTTGCTGAGGATTAATGCACTGGGAGAGCTGAGAGAAAACTGAACAGTAGAGCTGTCTTTTTCTTGACCAGTTCACCTTACTTTCCCAAACTCTAAGTCTTTCCCTAATTCTTTCTCCTTTTTAGTGTAGTAAAATGAACAGAACACAAAATTCACCATTTTGATCATTTTACAATTCAGTGGAATTCAGTACTGTCACAATGTTGTGCAACTATCACCGCTGTCCAGCTGCAAAACATTTTCATCCCCCCAAGAGGAAACCTACACCCATTTTAAGGACTCATTCCCTATTTCCCTCTGTTCCAAACCCCTGGCAACCACTAATGTATAATATTTGCCGTGTGTATGGATGTGCCACTGCTGGACATTTCGTATAAATGGAACCATACCATATGTAGCCTTTCGTGCCTGATGATAAGTTGTGCAGTGGTAGGAAAAACTAAAATGCGATGTACTGCATGATGTATGTTTTACTGAAGTGGCTTGGTCAGATTATAATGATTTATGATAGAAATCACGTAAAGCAAGCATCACAATTCTCCAGGAATGTTCTGAAGAATGCTGATGTTAATTATGAATATGTGAATCCCAAATCTTTCATTTGTATTGACCTTATCTCATTAATTCTTCTCCCAACACTGCCATAACTAGAGTTGAGTTCTAAAACTTACCTTCCTCTTTCCCCATAGAAATTGTCCCACAATTTCAAAAAGTTCTCAAAGGTGAAAAAGTGCACACGACGTTTATCACGTTTGCAAATGCCGATGGAAATGCTAAGCTAACACTGTCCAAAATGCAATATTCTTCTGTGAGAGCACCCAACTTTAAACAAATACACATATTCTAAATACAGCTTAGATCTGTGACATGTTTTGGTCACTGAAGTATGAGCAGACATGATGGCCTTAAATGAGCAGAAGAGGCCTTAAATGGGCTTGTGCGGTTGGGCTCACCTATGTTTCAGTGAACTTTTAGAGAAGACAGGGCCTGGGAGCTGCGGCCTCACAGTTGGGCTCCAGACGAAGAGGTGTGTGACAGACCTCAAACTGACCCAAAACACGGAGCAAAACTAGCCATCTAGAGGTCTAAAAGAGAGCCACTGCAGCTAGCCCATAGGTCCAAGAAAAATAAATTCTTGTTTATGTAACTGAGTTTGGGGTGATTTGTTCCAAAGCATTATCACAGCAAGAGCTGACTAACACAACATCTTCCAAGTCATTGTTATGTAAATGGATGCCACCATGCCTACATTTAAGGCAACTGTGTCCTCAAATTGTGAGAAATCTTGAACCCTTGGTGCCTCTCCAACACAATGTACATGGCTAAATTTCCACAAATAAGTTCACTAATATACCACAAAGATCTCCCTAAACTTGTATTAAATGTAATGCAAAGTTCTTTCTTTTCATTTTCTGCTTCTACATAGTTAAAATGCTGTTTATCAATGGAAAACGGTTCTTGCCGTTTGGCTTCTGTCATTAGAGTCCTTTGAGCTCTTTGGCTTTTCAGCTCCTAGGCTGTAACATTTCAATCAGCAAATGCCCCAAGGAGAAAGGCTGCACCAAATGTCAAGCTTGCGTCTGTGTTTCCCTTCTCTCCAGAACTTGGCCCACATGTCTTGGTGTCTCTCTAACACTCAGACGCCAGCGAACAGAAGTTCTCCTACTCTATCCAGCTTCTCTAACATTTCTTTAGACTTCGCCTGACCTTATGTTATTATTCAACTATCATCTCAATTAACCCTAGGAAGCAAATCTACAATTTTTAGAGAAAACGGAACCCTGGTACACCGTTGGTAGGAATGTCAACTGGTGCAGCCACTGTGGACAACAGTATGGAGGGTTCTCAAAAACTAAAAATAGAACTACCATATGACCTCGCAACTCCAGTGCTGGGTATAAATCCAAAAAGAACAAAAACATGTGTTTTCAAAAACATGTATTTGAAAAGATACATGCACCCCAATGTTCGGAGCATCAGTATTTACAATTACCAAGATATGGAAGCAACCTAAGTGTCATCAAGTGATGAATGGATAAAGAAGATGTGGTACATATAACCAATGGCATACTACTCAGCCTTAAAAAAGAAAGAAATGTTGCCATTTGCAGCAACATAGATGGACTTGGAGGGCATTGTGGTAAGTGAAATAAGTCAAACAAAAACAAACACTGTAGGATATCACCTATATATGGAATCTAAAAAATACAGCAATCTACCGAATATAACAAAAAAGAAGGGGAGTCACAGATATAGAGAACAAACTAATGGTTGCCAGTGCGGAGGGGGAGGAGGGGGCAATACGGGGTGGGGAAGTGAGAGATGTCAACTACTGGGTGTACGATAGGCTCAAAGATGTATTGTACAACACAGGGAATATAGCCAATATTTTGTAATAACTGTAAATGTAAAGTATCCTTTAAAAAGTATACAAAATTTTTTACAACAGAAATCATACTGAAAATTGGAAACAATTTAAATGTCCATCAACAGGAAAATGCACATATAAATTATTGCATTTCCCTACATGGGAATCCTACATAGTGAGGAAACTACATGAACTAGACAGATCTTTACGTGTCAGCATGGATGAACCTAGCAAAGATAACACTAAAAAAAGCAAGTAAGAAGAGAAAACATAGTAGAATACTATATGAGGTTTAAGAATACTTAAAAATGTAGCCTAAATAGAAAGACATCCATGCAGTGATGGAGACCAAGTTCAGAAGAGTGGTCACCCAGGGTCAGCTGGGGAGTGGCTGTGTTTGGGAAAGTGATCACAGCAGGCTCTTCAACAGGAATGGTAATGTTGCACTTCACACGCTGGCTGGAGGACGGAGGAGTGTCTGCGATGTTATAATGTGAGCACGCTGCATGTGAAAGCCATTGCTGACCACATCTAGGGGATCTGATACGCGGGAGCTGGTAGTGGGTGGAGGCATCAAGAAGGTGGTGGTAGAAGAGGAACGTTGTATGCATAACGCCTAAGACCTGACCAGAGGACGACCACTGTTCTAGAAACTGGACACAAATCCAACTTCTACGGCCAATGTTAAAAGACAAACTGAGGCATGTTTAAAAGAAGACTTTACGTGAGCAAAAATAGATTCAATTCAGGCACCGCCAAAGCGGAAGTGGTGAGGAGCACTCCAGCCACAGGAGCTGCAGAGATTTTTAGTTTCAAAGGGCAGAAGCAAAGCAAGGAAATGACTGACTTGCTATCGCTTTAAAGCCTAGTTGGTGGTTTCTGACTAGTTGTCCTCAGCGCTGTGCGTCACCCTGAGGCGTTGACAGGCTTAGATTTCGGTTGCTTTACGTAGGCGGCCGCATCACTAGAGCCACCGCAGGCTAACGGCCTCCTTGCAGGGTTCATTTACTAACACCAATTGTCTGAGTCCTTACTCTTACTCGGCCACTTCACTTCCTACGCCTCAATTTCTCTTCTGTAAAGTGGATATTCAGTAGTAAATTCTCTGTGGAGTTGTCAGTACAAAACAAAGTGATTATTAGTAACCACGATCATGTCCTGAATGCATGGAACACGTCACCATTTGCCAACTACCGTGTCAAGTTAGCAGAAACTACGGAAATTAAGAGCTCTCCGCATAAATTCACACACCCGTGCACCAGGTAAGGGACCACAGGCAGACGTTCACTCAGCCTTTCGTGTGTCCCTCACGGAATACACGCTCTCTCCTGGGCGGGGGGAGCACAGACACTTACGGGAGTTTACTTTTCAAATGCGTTGATACAACCAGGTCTCACTTTTGTTTGGATGAGTCAGCAAACGCTTTTTGGAAGCCCCAAAGTCTCCACACCTCCAACGTTTCGCGCTGCCTTAGTCTCAGAGCTCAAGCCCCTACTCTTCAGGCCGCGTCACCATGGGAGACAGGGCTGCATGCGGACGCGACGCACGGCGAGCGTGCTGACGTCCTCGAGCCCCGCCCCCACGGTCCCGCCCGCTGACTTATAAACGGCAGCCCCGCGGCGTGGAGGGCGTAGGTGCGTGAGCCAACACCAGGCCGTGCGGGGTCTCCGGAGCGCGGCATGGGGGGGTTGGCGTAGCTGGGGCCCGTGGCCCTATGTCTTCTGGCTGCGACGCCGGTCCTGCGCACGCTGCGGGGCCGCAGCCGCCGGGCGGTGGGCGCCCGAGGGGCCGGGAGGCGAGCCGGGGCCCCCAGGCGGGTGTGGGCATCATGTCCGCAGCCAGCGTCCCCGAGGCCGCGCTCGGGCCATGATCCCTTGGTGAAGCTGCGCCGGGACGGCGTGGCCGATATCTTTCCGCGCTCTGAGGACCTGTGCGCGCTGCAGGACTCGGTGCCTCTGCCCTCCGTGCGCGCTTCCCTACAGGAGGGCCTGCTGGACTTAAGGCCGACCGCCTCCGCGGGGTGCACTGGGCGCCGCTCCTGAGCACCCGCTGCCCCTGATCTGTATCCAGAGCTTCTTCCAGCCACGGCGTGTCGAGACAGGTTTGTACTTCCCGCTTCCAGGGCCCCTCGTGTGGGCACTGAGAAGCGGGGTTTTAAATGGTGCAAGGTGGAGGGTGGGCACTAGAACCAGTGCCCAGTGACCGGGTGTGCGTGCACTAGACAGGGCGTGTGGCCTAGGACTCCTGCCGGCTCGGTGACCCCGGCCGAGTGCCTTAAGGCTTCAAGGTCTCAGTGTTCTCATCTGTAGCGTGGGCTTAACAGGACCCAGTCTCTCTGGCGGTTACAAGGATGCACTGTGTTAATGCTTCTAGACTCTACAAAGTAGAACACTTAGCACAGTTTGGAGCATCGTTAATTGTTGCACAGATGTTACCTGGTCTGTTGAATGACTTTGCCTGGTACACACCAAAGCGATTAGGAAATGGATATATCCCAGCTTCATTTCCTTTCCATTAAAACAGGGCTCAGGAAAGAAAAAATCTGTTTTTCAGTAGTCGTATCATATAGTGGAAAGAGCACTGGTGTGAAGGCAGCCTAGGGTTTGAATTCCAGGGCTTATGCTGTCTGTGGCCTGGGCAGGTTTCTTTTGCACTACAATCCCCACACTTGTAAAATGACATTAATAACCACTCTTTCTGTGGGTTCTTAGAATGAATTAAGCAGGTTATGTGTGTAAAGTAGCCTGGCACTTAAATGAGTTGTCAGAACCAAGGGCTGCTGGAGAGGATGCTTCTGCCCTAGGTAATCTTCCCTTCTACTGGGCAGCAAGTAAACACAAGCACAGTAGTCAGTGCTCTGGAAGAAGTGAGTTCTGGTGCTATAGAGCACAGAATCTCTTTTTTCTTTAATTTAATTTTTATTTTATATTGGAGGATAGTTGATGTACAATATTGTGTTAGTTTCAGGTGTACAGTAAAGTGATTCCGTTATACATGTATCCATTCCTTTTCAGATTCTTTTCCCGTACAGTTTGTTCCAGGCTATGGAGTAGAGTTCCCTGTGCTGTGCAGTAGGTCCTTGTTGATGATCTATTTGATATAGAGTCGTGTGTCTATGTTAATGCCAAAGTCCTAATGTATCCCCCCCCCACCTTTCCCCTTTGCAGAGCACAGAATCTTGGAAGGGAAAGTTCAGGGTAGGCTTCTTGGAGGAGGTGCCATCCTTTCTAAGGATATGTAGAAGCTCCTGGGGTGGCAGGAGGGAGCAGGGTGTGTCAAAGTTTGAGAAATATAAGAAAATATGGCAAAACTAAGGTATAGGACTGGAACTCAGGGCTTGGGAAAGAAATGAGAGTTGATACTGGAAACCTAGTGGGGCCCAACAGAACGGGGCCTTGTTTGTCCTGTCAGAAGTTTAGATGTTTATCCTGAAGGCTGTGGGAAACCCTAAAGAACAGTGAGATGGACTTCTGGTTTAGAGACTTACCCGGACCTCCATGTGCAAGGCACTTGATTGGGTGCAGGGTGAATTGTAATCTAAGGTTCCCACTTAAGTTATAAAAGGTTGGACTGGATTTTGCAGATCTGAGAGAGAATGGGTGGGGCCTGGTGACCAGTTAGAAAAGGGAGGGCAGCAAGCGTGGGTGACAGTTTACAGCTGCATCTTTTTGAGAGATACAGAGCACCGTAGGAAGGTATTGGGGGTGGGGAGAGGATTTTAGTTCATCTTCAGTGCTTTAGAGGGGCCTGGTAGACAGGTCTGGGCCCAAGGTTCAGATCTGGGCTTTTGGGGAGGAGAGGTGTTTGAAGGCATGGGAGAGACTTAGGTTATCCACAAGAAGATCCAAAGAATCATAGGTCTGAGAGATTTTTAAGTGGGTATATTTGAGGATGTTTATAAGCTGTGAGAAAGTAGCCAGCAGAGGAAGGGTGTAAAGATCTAGGACAGGAAATGATTGTTCATTTGATTTTGAAAAGCTGAATACTTATCGTGTGCCTGGCCCTTTTCTAGGATCTGGGGTTCACACCATCTGTTATCTCTTCTGCAAGGATAGTTCAACTCCTCCCCTGGTGAAGAGAAGTCAGATTATTCTTTGCGTCCCATTCAGGTATAAGAACTGTTCTGTACCTCTGAAGGGACTTTACTTAACCAGAGTAATAAGTTAGAAATCAAAAGAAATTAGAGCTGGAAGGGACCTTAAAGGCCACTGTACTTAATTTTGCCTGATATTTGACATTGAATGTAAGAAAAGTTTATTGTAGAGCCCATTCTCTTCAGAGTTCCTTCACTGAACTTTCTTTATGTCTTGCATCCAGTGGGTCTATCTTGTAAATTTTGGCCTCCTCCTAAATTTTCTTCTTCATCCATATTACATTTTGCCCAGGCTATGGCAGAAACTCCTGGGTGGTTTCACGGCCCCTGGTCTCAGTTCCTCTAAGTTCATCTGCCTACTCGGGTTGAGTGATCTTCTAACATGACAAGATATGCCTAAAATAATGCTGCTAATGGCTTGCCCACACAGAGTTAGTGCATACTAGCCGCCCAGCGTGTGCTCTGCACAGAGGCCTGTAGTCTGAACTGTGCTTTGCCAAGCCTCCTGGGGCTCTTTGGCCTTGAGGAAGGGGAGCTTTTTGTGATCACTCCCTTTATCTAATTGGTCCTTCAGCAGCGGGGCGCCTTTTTCTAATCAGCGGAGGCACCCTTACTCAGCCAGTGGTAGCCCCAGGCCTCATCACCTGTGGGATACAAGCCATGCTCTCTCCCAGGCTTGCTTGGGCCAACATCTCTATTTTTATTTCTGTCTCTTCTCACACTTGGACCCCTGGTCTTTAGTCATCCCCACCTGCAGTATTTACAGTGCCCAGCAGGTGTCAGGCTTGAGTGTCTTTGCACAGGTGCTCCCTGTGCAGTTAATGCACCTCCTACTCCAACTCTGCATAGCCTCATCTTTCTAGACTGTACTTCAGGGTTATCATGAAGCCGTCACTTAGATATAACTTTTGGCCTCCATAGGCACTTCTGTGCTTAAAGGTTATAGTTCTTTATCTCATGTGATTGAAAGTTTGAGTTTATAGATCTTCCTCCTTAATGAGGCTTTAAGGACAGGAGTCATTTCTAATCCTTAGCACAGAGCAGATGCTTTTTAACGGTGATAAAATGTATGGTTTAAATGACTCATTTTACAATAATTTTGCTGTAGCTTCCGATAGAAATAAAGTTTCCAGATGTTGTGTTCCTGCAATAAGAAATAAAGATGTGACCTTCCAGCTGTGTAAAGCCCATCAATGCTGTGTAAGTGCATCGGGTGCGCTAAGGAACGTGGAGCCAAGTGGGCTAGTTGTGAGAGAGAGAGACTTAACTATGTTAACAAAGGTAAGCCTTCATTGTGTCCTGCCAACATTTGATAGTTACTTTTGGGCAAACTAAAGCAATAAAATTTTAAACTGTTCCTCCCCATTAAAGGGATTGACTATTTGGCCACTTTGGTGCACCTGTGTCTTGTGAATTGTCCAATTGGAGATGGAGGTTTAGAAAGTGAGTTTCAGTCTTGTTTCAGTCTCTTCCCATCAGACTGGTCTCGTGATTTCCTACACACCATGTTACTTCCTGTCTACCTTTCCTTGGTGTTGTTCATGCCTGGATTGTCTCCTGTACCTGCTCAAACCTTGGTCCATTCTCATTTGTACCATGGAAGTTTGTCATGCCGGATACTGTCAGAACTCATTTTACTTAAGTTTGTGTTAAGGTGCAAAGCACACGTTTTGTATATTATCTGTTTTTTGTGTTTGTTTATATTTTTATGGTTTCTCTTCAAGAAATATTATGAGTAGGGAAATAACAAGATGTAAAGAGCAAAAAACTCATCATTCTCTTTTAAGTTGTTAGAACATCTACCTGCAATCATACTGCACTGTGGTATGTGTTAAAATAGGAAATTTATGTCATGTCCCGTAGGAGCAGGAAAGTCAGTGGTGTTAGTGAGGGTGTGTCATGGAAGTAATCACTAAGCAGGTGACTGCTGGTTGGGGTCCTGAAACATTAGTGTGTGTTCCCTGTGTCCAGTAGTGGTCTGGAGAGGTCAGGAAGCGTGCCTTTCAATTTGAGGGAACAGAGGGTTTGAGGTCCTCTCTGTTCTATTGCTCTAGTATAGTATACTGCATAGCAGCTCATAAAATACTGTGTTTATAGTTGATATTTAAATCGCTGATTGATCATCAAGATTGGGATGTATCATTGGAAATGAAAATAGGAAGAGTCTTATGCTTTTTAGGTTTTTTCCTTTTTTCCCGATGTCTCAGAAGGCTCTTTGACGGGGGACTTTTTATTCTCCCATACAATTCCATGAATACTTATACCCTGGCACTTATTTTAATGTCATTTTCAATTTATAAATGTCTCTGAAACACATACTGTAAACTATTTGAGGGTAATGACCATGGCCATTGATGACACATCTTAAATGTGCATCGTGTTAATGTTTGAGTGTCAGGTGGTCTACCATCAGTGCTTCCTTCTTTCACCCAGTTTTCTTCCTCATTTCCTTCTCCAAATTTGTCTCATTTTTCTACTCTCCCTTTTGCTTCTCTATTCTTGCTTTCTCTTTCCCATTGCATGTGTCATTCTTCTTTTTCTTTTTCTTCTTCTCCTTCTGACTTCATTATTATGGCCAACCAAAACCTTTTCCAGGATTGTCTCTATCTTCCTTTCCTCTTCATTGCCATCCACAAACTCTTAGAGAATATTCTTGCTTGACTCCCTTACTTCCTAGCATACCCATGTACTTCCTGATCACTTTAGAACATTGAAAAGGGTTGGAATTTTTAAAAATAGGTAATTATAATCAGTCTTCTTTCACCTCTGGCATAAGACTCTTCTTCCTCAATCTGACCATTCTTAAATCTAGAAGTACTCCAGCTCATTGGTCTCCCTTACCCCCATGTTTAGGCCAAAGAACTTGTGAAACCTTAGCCCTGTTTAATACTTGAATTTATCAAAACATAAGAGGGCTAATTCTGCCTAAGGGCACCAAAGAAGAATAAAGATGCCACAAATAAATGTTTAGTCCAGATTTATAATGGACTCTTAAGTGCCTAGTTGAGTGCTAACCGTTAACTCACTTGAACACCAGGGAGGTCATGACACAAACTAACATGTTAATTGTAAAGACACTTCACTTCACCATTCCTCAATGTAGCTGATAAACTGCATCCAGTTAGCTTAAATAACATGAATGATGAATTTCCCTGTGTATATAAATTGGGAGTTTCTAAAGTTTTCTTTTTCCCTTTGTACAACTACTGACTGCCACCTCGCTTGGTCAGTGCAATAGGAAATGATGACTAAGAAACACATTGTCTCAATATCAGTGGACATAATGTCCTAGTAGTCTATAAAAATCTCAAAATTCTTAATCTAAAAGGTAGGTCTGCCAATCTTATATCCTTTTCCTTTGTTAATATAAGTATCCAATCTATGAAGGTCTCAGTTTCCTTACTTAGAATATGAGGTGGATAGATTTGCTAATATCTAGGGACCTTTCCAATTTTAATATTCCCTAGTTATAAGGGCTGAGCCAAATACAATGGCTCCCTTAATCATTAACCTCGCTCATGATGAAAGTTATCAGCAAGTTCTACTTGTAAGAGATCAAACATTCATATCCATGTATATTGTAGCACATTGACTTTTTCAGAACTCAAAGTAACACAACATAGTTACATTCATAGACTTAAGGTCACCGTGGTATACTTTACAATTTTTCTTTTCCCTAGGAAGGAAATGTAGATCCCTAGGAAGGGATTTCTTTCTCTGCCTTTCAGTAATGTAAGCCTTTTATTATCTCTTGGATCCTAAAAATGGGTAGGGTTTTGGCAGGTGGAGCTTAGGACAGACATTCCAGGTGACAGGGACAACAGGAGAAAGGGCAGAAGGAAGAATGGATTTTCAGAAAGAGTTGATATCTTACATGATGAGAGCAGCGTTTCACAATCTCTGTCCTGCAGAACACTGGTTTTAGATGATGTTAATGTAGTTACAGGACAGAAGCATTTGGGAAGAACTGTACTCTACATCCCGACATGAAATTCAAGTTTCACTTTGTTTCATTACATACTCTGAAAAGTTTTGGAGGAAGGAATTGATTTATTTTTGTTTAATTCAGTCTTACTCACAGTTACTTGACAAACCTATATTCAGCTGATGGGACTGTATTTTGTGAAAGGCCAATCGGAGAAATGGTGAGATGGAGCTTAGGCTATTTCTCTGTTGGGACAGGCATGTGATTATTTTTCTTATAATTCTTTACTGTTTGTCCTAACAACTGTTACTTTGCAGGCATCAGTTTTTTTTTTGTTTTTTTTTTACATCTTTATTGGAGTATAATTGCTTTACAGTGTTGTGTTAGTTTCTGCTGTGTAACAAAGTGAATCAGCTATATGCATACATATATCCCCAGGATTCAGTTTTAAGCCCTCTGTTTTTATCTGAGTTATTGGGACTCTTAGAAAGCTCAACAATCCTGGAGTCTTCATCTGTGATGTAGTTTCCAGAAGCTCCTGGCACTTACCACTATTTCCTCTTGATTCTTTTCCTCCGACTTCAGACTTCTTACAATTATGAGCTGATGGTTTTCTCAGCCTCTAGTGTCAAAACCAGCTACCTCACTCATCTTCATTGTCTCAGTTACAAGGTGCAATATTTCCCGTGTTTATATGCGTCAAAATAGAAGTCAGGGATTGATACATAGCATATGCGTAATAAAAATTGTATTTCTTTTTTTTCTTTGTTCAAAGGTATCCAAACACTGGCCAAGTTCTTAAATTGAAAGTAGAGTGATCTAACTTATTCAGCTCATCCAACCATCAAAGTTGAATATTTGTCTTTTTTCTTACACATATTTCTTGTATTCCAATTGTGACATTCTAGAGCACAGTGAGTACATTTATAACTTATTACTGCATTACTACCTTGGCTATTCCTTGATCAAAATTTACTTCATACAACTGACAGCCTAATTAACCTACTAGAGTCTTTTTTTAATGTACGCATATATTAAAAAAACTCTAGTAGGTTAACTGCATTGCTAATAACTGAATTTTTACACCTCTATGCACCCATGTATCCAACACCAGATCATGATATTATAAAATATTTCTAACACCCTACACGGTTCTCTGTTACTTCTTTCTGTTCCATACTCTCCCAGGGCAACACCTAAGCTGACCTCTATCACCATATATAACATACGTGGAAACACACAGTGTGTATTCTTTGGTATCTGGCCTCTGGTTACATATCATTATATCAGTAGTTTATTCTTTTATTGTGTTTTCCTGATTTTTTTAAACCTAGACATTCATACAGTGTCAAAGTACCACTGAGTTCTTCATATTATTATGCTGACCTCCATCTTCAGGGGCTTTCTACAGTCTTCCATGTGTCTTTGCACCTACTTTCTCTTCCGTCTAATTATGTTTCATTTAACCAACCTCAGCCAGCCTTCCCCCATATTCCCCAACACGTAGCACTCCTGTGTTCAGCTTTTTTTTTTTTTGTCCCCTATTCCATAAGCCCTTTGTGCCATTCCTGACACTGTGCCTGTTCCCTGCCCGGAAGGCCTGTTCCCTACCCTCTATATACTTGTTCAAGACTCAGTTTAAATGCTACCTGTTCTGAGAAGTCTTCTCAGAAGAAGCCAGTACTTTTTGGAATCCTTCTTTAATGAAATCCCATAGCAAGTGTAATCTGTCCTCCCTGATCTGGTAATTAATTATCCATTGTTCCTATCATATAGTGTTTGTTTTCCTTGTGTGCTGTTATTATTTATTGAAGCAGATTACAGTGACTTGAACCAGGAACTGGATCATTTTCCTCTTCATTTTAGTGCAAGTTTCTGTGATAAACTCTTTTTCCCTCACTTCCCATTCACCCTCAGCAGTTGTTAAACATGAAGTACAAGTGAAACTTATTGGTTAACAGGTTTTTGTGGTCCTTGGTTCTGGTCCCTAGGTCTAAGCTGCACTTCTGTAGTGCTAATTTGACTGATTTCTTATTGTCACATAACTCAGGCATTAACTAAATCCTTACAAATTTAGCTACATATAAGATAGTATTAAAAAAACCCAGTGGATATCAAAAGTTTTGCCTGGAGGAGAGTGTTGTATGAGTCCTAGTTTGGTGGGGCTCACACTTAATGATCGAGCCTTCCAATATTCCACTGTAAGTAAGAAAGAGGTATGCAAATATATGGTTAATATTTAGCAGTGTTGATAAAAAGAAGAGAGAAAGGGACGACAGATACTTTGAGGGCCTTTTGGAATTCATGAACAATTATGATTGGATGGGGAAAAAGAAGAACCGAGGGCTAACCTCCCACAAGTGAAGTCAGGAAAGAGAGAAGGGCTCATCTGGTATGCAGGTAGAGAGGTTTGACCTACAGAATCTTAGAAAACCTCAACAATCTGAGCAGCGTTTGCAAGAGGCAAACTAAAGGGCTAACAGAAGTCTGCAAAAGTCTCACACAAAGAACTCTGGCATGGTGTTCATCATCTAGCTAATCCTAACATGCAGACATTTATGAGAGTAAAGTCAGGTCTTTACCAGAGTGGGTTTCTTATTTGGGCAACTGGGTCAAATGAAGAAAGGCAAGTGTAGGCTGCCAGAGTAATAAATAAGGAGAGGAAAAACAAAAAGAATGAGACATATGATTCATCAGTGATTTCCCCCCAGTATTCTTAGCCTCCAGCTTATCTCCATCTTACTGCTAACACAGGAACTAGACCGAACAGTGAGGTAAAAGGTCTCTACAGAAACTGAGGTAATATAGAAAATAAAAAAATAAAACATAAAATTGTCAATTTTCTTCCTAGGGGTAATTGAGATGGTAGTTCAATAATAACATAAGATGAGGTGAAGTCTAAAGAAATTTTAGAAAAGCTGGATAAAGTAAGAAAACATCTGTTCGCTGCCATCTGAATGTTAGAGAGACACCAAGACGTGGGCCAAGTTGTGGAGAGAAGGGAAACACATACACAAGCTTGACATTTGGTGCAGCTTTTCTCCTTTGGGCATTTGCTGATTCAAATCTTACAGCCTACGAACTGAAAAGCCAAGGAGTTCAAAAGACTCTAAGCACAGAAGCCAATGGGCAACAGCTCAAGCTAAAGGCAACAACTAATGGAATGAGAAGCTAAGTGTATCTTTAGTCTCACAGGGCTGCGGGAGCCATTACATTTAAAGCCTAACAAATACAAGGGTAGTTGGGAATAGGGAGAATCCAAACTTTCACATGGTAATCCCAAAGGGCAACACCCGTAGAGGAAGGACAAGACAGGAATAGACCAACCTTCACACAGACTGAAAAACGGCTTTGAATGAGCTCAAACGGAGAATGGACTAAGGTTACCAGTCCCTATAGTAACTGTCTGCCATGGGCCAAAGTAAATCTTTTCAAGAGAAAGATAACAACATCCAGAATGTGGAGGTATCTTTATAGTTTCCTAAAATAAGTTAAGCCCAATTTTAGTATAAAAAATAATTGGACATAACCAGGAAAAAGACTAAATGATCAAAAGTTCAAAAAAAGAAAGAAAGAAAAAAGACAACAGAAATAGACATAGGAGGACAAGAGTTAGCAGGCCTTGGTTAAAAAAAAAAACAACAAAACTACTATGGTTAAACAAAGAAAATAGACACATGGCAAATAAGCATATGAAAAGATGCTACACATTCCATGTCATCAGTGAATTTTGAATTAGAACGATAATGAGATACCACTACACACCTATTTAAATGGCTAAAATCCCCAAACTGAAATACCGAAGTTGGTGATGATGCAGAACAATTGGAATTCTCATTTGTGGCTAGCGGGATACTTGGCAGTTTCTTACAAAATAAACGTACTTTTACCATACAGTGATCTAGTAATCCTGCTCTTTGGTATTTACCCATAGGAACTGAAAAGTTATGAAAGTAAGAGCCTTTACAGTGAGAAAATTCTATGATTCTATGGTTTTTCAACTCATTAATTTGTGTAGTTCATCCATTTTACTCATTGTATACACTTAAGTATATTGTTCCTTGAAATGGCCATTCAAAGTTGTTTCCTGTGCCACACACTATGAATGTTAGGGTTGGTCCTGTGTAAATCTTACCCCCATTGATTTAGTATTATCCCTAAACAAGCAACTTTCTTCCATAAGGAAACAAAAAAGAGGTTCAGAAATGTCCAAACTAAGTTTTTATAAAACTGTGTTATCAAATCTTATTTATCAAAAAACTTCAAACATAGCAGTATGAGTTCCCATATACCCTTTACTCAGCTTCCCCAAATGTTAACATTTTCTATTACTAGAGTATAATTATTAAAAGCAAAAAGTTCACATTGTCACAATGCTACTAATGATTTATAGACTCGTATTCAAATGTTGCCTATTGTCTTGCGGTCCAGATTCAAATCTAGGATCCCTTATTGCATTTGCTTGTCATATCTCCCCATTCTTCTCTAATCTAGGATAGTTCCTCAGTCTTTTTTTGTCTGTTATGACCTTGAACTAATGGAAAATCTTAGCCAGTCATTTTGTAGAATTTTTCTCAAATAGGGTTTGTTTGATATTTTCTCATGGTTAGACTGAGGATACGTATTTCTTGACAAGAACACTTCAGGAGAGATATTATGCCATTTTCAGTACATATTAGAGGTACAAACAAATCTGTATGTCTCACTACTGGGGATGCTAACTTTGATGACTTAGTTATAATGATAGCTGCAAAATCACTATTTTTCCCTTTGTAATTATTTGAGATTGTTGAAATATTCTGCTTCTTGTTTAATTTTCCCATACTAATTTTAGCATCCATCAATAATTTTTGACTCCACCCATTACTGTGGTGTTTGATGATTGTTCATTTTCTATTCCCATCATTCCCTCTACATTTATTAACTGTAATTTGAGTATAAGAAAGAGCTGTTCTTCTCCTTCATTTATGTATTTATCTGGTTATTTGTTCATATATATACATACATCAGTGTGAACTTGTGGATAATTATTTTATTCTACAGGTTAAAATTTATTACTATCATTAATTGTTTTGTTTCTCAAAGTGTTCCATATTTGGTCACTGGTACTCCTTCCAGCTGTCTCCTATATTTTTCCTACATGGCCATACAATTTTTGGAGTAATATCTTACTTTCTGACACCACAAAATGCTCCAGACCCATCTTTTACTTTCCTCTGTCTCAGCCTTGAATCAGTCACTTCTCCATGGAGTTCTTGTTCCTTGCATTAATAATGGTATTCAGAAACCAGAATCTTGGTATGAGGTGGATTTATCACTATCCAAGCTACCTCATTGTGTTTTCAGCAGAGAGAGCTAAAAATATATATACGAATACATAAAAATATACAAGTATCTCTATTTTCATATTATCTATCTGGGTGTGTGTGTATATACACACACGTGTGCATGCACACACATTATCATCTGTCTATCTACATATATATATAACTTCAAATTGATATATGAATTCAAATTGATACCTTGATTCCAATCCAACAGCACAGGGTTTATTCTAGCCTCCCTTACCCTTTCCTTATTTGTCACTCTTTAACAATTAGAAACCTGATTCTCATTATTTGCAGTCTATTCATTTGCTCAATTCTGGAATACACATAAAATATTTAAAAATCATTAACCTGTACACGTGTGAAAAATAAATTTACTAACAAGTTCAATATTTGTGTACATTTCTTTTTGTCTTTAGCTTTTCAGTATATATTGTGCATGGTTAATCACAGTATATTAAAATACTGTTTTCCAAAGTTACTTAGGTTAGCTCTTTCCCACCTCCTTCAGTGTGTTTTCTTTTCTTCTGCAGTGTGAGAAAATCTAGTACTTTGTGTTCAACTCAGACTACCAAACCAGAAGTTCTAGCAGAAAAGGTGATAATCCATATGTGCAATAAGATCCCCAGGTGATTCTTTTCATTGGAGAAATATGAGGAACACTGCTTGACGTCTCTACAACTAAGATGTCTAAAATGAAACTTCAATGATTCCTTCTTCCAAACTTTTCCATCCTGCAAATCTTTTCTTCCTCAGTGAATGGTGCCATGATTCACACAAAAAGTAACTCCATGCAAAAACCTGGGAATGATCCTCAGTTCCTTCCTTTTGTTCACTTTCTGCATAGACTGCATCATTAGGTCCTCTGGAATCTCATCTCTCTCTCTCTCATCACATATATAATGTTTCTCTTCATCTTCATTGCCACCGTCTTAGCCACTACCATTTCTCCTTTGCTCTACTTGAACAGCCTAGTATCTACACAACTATCTTTTCATTTAATTGCTTTCTCTTGCATCTAAGATAAAGTCAAAATCCTTAGCCTTATAGATTCTGGCCTTGCCTTTTCTTGTAAGTTGTATTTTCATACTTATAAGTACAGGCACATTCTCACACACACACACACGTATAGTTGGTATTGTTAGTTTCGGTTTTGTTTGCCCTCCCATCCTAGCATGAGAAAATTAAGAAACAAAGTCAAACCAAAAAAAACACTTTAAAAATAAATTTGAATAATATCCTTTCCCTCCAGAACATTTCTCTAAAGCAGTATTATCATTAATGGCAGTACAGACCAGAATTTTTTCCCTTAGACATAAAGGCATGGTGAAGAAGTCTCATTAAAAACTGGAATCTAAGCTTTCAATGTCAAATTCTGTCTCTAATCTTCTGCAGTAAGCCATAATGATTAAAGTATAGGAATCTGAATCAGAGGTCTGGTTTAGTATAATCTTTTTTGTAATAAGCTTTGTACCTTAGACAAGTCATTTATCTCTCCATTCCTTTATTTCTTCATTTATAAACGGAGATGTTAAGAGTATTGATATTCAAGGCTAATGAAAAAAGAATGCATCTAAGTACTGTATCAAACACTTTAAAAAGTAACCAGTTCAGGTTCTCTGCCCATTTTTAAATTGGAATATCTGGGGTTTTTTGATATTAAATTGTATGATTTCTTTAGATAATTTGGATATTAACTCCTTATCAGATATATCATTTGAAAAAATCTTTCATTCAGTAAGTTACCTTTTCATTTTGTGATGGTTTTCTCCTCTCTGCAAAAGCTTTTCAGTTTGATATAATGACACTTGTTTAATTTTACTTCTGTTGGCCATGCCTGAGGAGATAGACCCCCCAAAAATATTGCTAAGATCGATGTCAATGTATTTTTCCTAGGGGTTTTATGGTTTCAGGTCTTAAATGTGAGTCTTTAATCCATTTTAAATTTATTTTTATATATGGTATAAGGAAATAATTCAGTTTCACTCTTTTGCAGGTAGTTGTCCAATTTTCCTAACACCATTTATTGTCTTTATTTCATTGTATGTTCTTGCCTCCTTTGTTGTAGATTAATTGATCACATAACTGTGGGTTCATTTCTGGGCTCTCTATTCTATTCCACTGACCTATGTGTCTGTTGTTATGCTAACACCATACTGTTTTGATTACTATAGCTTTGTAGTATAGTCTGAGATCAGTGCATGTCATACCACCAGGTTTGTTTTTCTTTCTCAATATAGCTTTGGTTATTGGAGGTTTTTTGTTTGTTTGGATGATTCTATACAAATTTTAGGATTATTCTAATTCTGTGAAAAATACCATTGGTATTTTGATAGGGGTTACATTGCTTTGGGAATACATACAAATGACCAAAAGACACATGAAAAGATGCTCAGTATCACTAATCATCTGGGAAATGCAAATCAAAACCACAGTGAGATATCACCTTACACCTGTCAGAATGGCCATCATCCAAAAGGGAACCCTTGTGCACTGTTAGTGGGAATGTAAATTGGTGCAGCCACTATGGAAAACAGTACAGAGGTTCCCCCAAATGTTAAAAATAGAATTACCATATGATCCAACAATTCAACTTCTGAGTATCTATCCAAAGAAAACAAAAACACTAATAAGAAAGGATGTATGCACCCCTCTGTTCATTGGAGCATTACTTATACTAGCCAAGATATGGAAGAAACTAGTGTCCATAAATAGATGAATGGATAAAGAAGATGTGGTGTATATATACACACATATATAATGAAATATTACTTAGTCCTAAAAAAGAATGAAATATCTTCACTTGCAACAACATGGATTGACCTAGAGTACTAGGTGTGCTAAGTGAAATAAGTCAGACAGAGAAGAACAAATACTGTATGATTTCACTTATATGTGAAATCTAAAAAAGAAAACAAAAGAGAAACAAACTTGTAGATACAGAGAACAAACTGGTGATTACTAGAGGGGAAGGGGGATGGGGACTGAGAGAAATAAGTGAAGGGTATTAAGTGGTACAAATTTCCAGTTATAAAATAAATGTCTTGGGGATGCAATCTACTGCATAAGGAATATAGTCAATAATACTGTAATAATTTTGTATGGTGATATATGGTTACTAGACTTATCATGGTGACCAATTCAAATGTATTCAGATGTTGGATCACTATGTTGAACACTTGAAACTAACATAATATTGTATGTCAACTCTACTTCAATAAAAAGTGACCAGTTAACATTAATTGGTATTATAATTACATTTTCTCTTCATAAAGGCACATTTTATTGATTTTTTCATTATAAAGTATAAAAGTACCTTTTACTTTCAAGATGAGTTCTAAGATTACTTGTTAATGTTAATATGGTAATTTAAAATACGTCTAGATATAATTTAATTTTAATTGCCTAACACAAATATGTCTGATATTCACCATTATGAGTTCAAACCTTTTAGTAAAGATGTCAAATGAGTCACCAAAACATTTTTGTTTATTGCCTCTCATTGAACCCTAAATGCTAACAAGACTTTTTGTTGGAATGAGGGATCAACATTTTATACTCTTTAAGAACTAATGCCATAGCTGTTTTATTTTTATAAATAAAGCTCTTTCCGTTTACTTTGTAGTGTACAATTTTTGACTGGCCTGGAAAGAGAAAAATTATTCTTTGGGCTGACAAAAATGATAAAGAGGCTCATTGCTGATGAAGGGAAGAAGACAAAGAAGAATAGAGAATGAAGGATTAGTTCCTCTTTCAAAAGGGGGTAAGATACTAGAGCTTTCTGCAGGGAAACTGAAGCACACCTTTCTTTCTGAGATTTGAAAGGAAGAGATGCCCTACATTTAAATATCTAGAGTATATCTTCCATTTAAAAATGAACCTAGCTAATCATCCAGTGAGGAAGAAAAGAGTAAAATAGCCTTTGATCAAGTCCTTTCTGTGGTGTTAAATGCAACGAATTATAATGAATATCACATAGCTAATGAGTTCAAGAATTCCCCTTGGCAGAATTGGTCTGTCCTTTACAAAAAAGAGAGTTCAAGTGAGTTATTTGCATTTGGTAGGGAAGCTCTACTGTCTAAATCATACTCATTTAAAGGTGAAGTTCAGGGCTTCCCTGGTGGCGCAGTGGTTGAGAGTCCGCCTGCCAATGCAGAGGACACGGGTTCGTGCCCCGGTTTGGGAAGATTCCACATGCCGCGGAGCGGCTAGACCCGTGAGCCATGGCCGCTGAGCCTGCGTGTCCGGAGCCTGTGCTCTGCAACGGGAGAGGCCACAACAGTGAGAGGCCCGCGTACCGAAAAAAATAAAAGGTCCAGTTCAAAGTCTGCCATAATTTGTTATTATATATGTAATTTTTGAAAGTAATATACAGTTATATATGTATATAACATCAACAAGAAAGTGACCCACTTTAGAGTCAAGAAAATATATAGGTGAAGTGTAAAAGGGTTGGAATAGATATACCATAACAGTAACAACAAAACAAAACAAGACAACAACAAAAAAACTGGAGTGGCTAAGAAAATATCAGAAAAAAATATATTTTAAGATGAAAATTTTTACTAGAGACAAAGATATTTTAAAATGATAAAAGGATTATACCATCTAGAATGTATAATAATTATAAACTTATGTGCACCTAACAACAGAACTTCAAAATACAATGAAGCAAAATTGGCACAACGGAAAAGAGAAACAGACAGTTCTACAATAATAGTTGGATACTTTAATACCTTTCTTTCAATAGCAGAACAGACAGAAGATCAACAAGAAAATAAAAAAACTTGCACAACATTATCAATCAACTAGACCTAACAGCCATCTATAAAACATTCCACCCAACAGCATCAGAATATACATTGTTTTCAAATGCACATGGATATACTACTATATGCTAGGCCATAAAACAAATTTCAGTACATTTTAAAGGATATAAACAATACAAAGAGTGCTCTCAGATGACAACAGAATGCAATAAGAAATCGTTAACAAAGAAATTTGTTGAAAATCACAAATGGAAATTATACAGTATATTCCTAAATAATTCATGGGTCAAGTAAGAACTCATAAGGGGAATTAGAAATAATTTGAGATGAATTAAAATGAAAGTATAACATATTACTACTTGATTGGTCGCACACAGTCTTTTGAAAAGCAGAGGGGTTAGACAAAGAGATCTAAATTAATTAAAAAATCATTTATTATTCTGGGAATAAAAAGAACTGGGCTTAGTCTCAGTTTTGCCTTTCTTTATCTTTGTGTCTGTTGATCATCTTGGAATAGTCATTACATAGTCAGAATACAGTTGCCATCTCAGGAATCAAATACTGTTATCTCTAGGGCTACCATAACAAGATACCACAAACTTGTTAGCTTAAAAGAACAGAAATTTATTTTATCACAGCTCTAGAGGCCAGAAGATCAAACTCAGAGTGTTGAGAGGGCCATGTTCTTTCTGACACCTCAAGGGGAGGATCCTTCTTTGTCCTAACCAGATTCTGGTGGTGGCCATCAATCACTGGTGTTGGCATTTTTTGATTTGCAGCTGCATCACTCTGGTCTCTTCCACTGTTGTCACATGGAATTGTCTCTGTGTGTTTCTGTCTCTGGAAACAATTTAAATAGAAATTTGTATTTTAAAAAAACAAACTGTTGATTACTATGCTCTATTTAGATAGTTCCTCTAACCCACCCACCTCCATTTCCCCATATGTATTTGAGAAGGAAAGAGGAACTCCTGTGAGCTATCATTTTGGAAAAAATCAGTGATACCGTGTTTTACTAGAGATGCCTCTTGTCTAAAATATTTGAATTAAAAATAAAATCTGGGGAAATTGTCACCCAGTTTCCCTCTTCTAGAGGCATGATCTAAATGATAGTCAGCAGAATATTTTATAGCCATGAGGTTTGCTGACATTATTGATTTGATCCAGAATCTGTATTTTCTCTCTAAAGAAAACAGTATTCTCTCTTTCCTTTCTTTAATTTATAATGTTGATGTCTTAAGATTATTGTCAGAGAGGATGCTTGTAGTTCAAATGATTTGGCTGTATTTCACCAGTATTATTACAAGCTAGTCAAACAATGGCTGGGCTCCAGTATAGACCTCGGTCCCTTTGTTCCACTGGGATACGGATGTGAAAGCCACTGTTGCCTTATATTCCAAAGACCAAATAAATAAAACAAATAAACACAAAAAAACAAGTAAATGAAACTATCTTAAAACCAACTCTCTTTTCTTCCTCATCCATGTTAATTCTCTTCTACCTAAAATTACTTCCTGGAAGTGATTCTTATGTTTCTTAGAGCCTCTTTATGTATATATCCACACTAATGCATATAAAACTGTTCCTTGTAGATCTTTTACTTTTTCCATTTGAAGAATTATTTTCACATGTCATATAGAGTTTATCCATTGCATTTTTCCTGTGTATTTGAGCATCATAGGAAGATAAATTCTACTCTTGAAAATGTTAACTGGTGACTGAGACACAGAAAGCTATTCTTCTTACCATTTTTCAATAGTGAGTAGTAGATTCTGTAGGGGTGGAATTTTAAGATGTAAGTATACTGTTTTTCTACACTCCAATTACGTTCCCCTTATCATAGAAATTGACCAGTGAAGTGTGCTGCTGACTTTTCAGAATCCATGTACATACAATCCATTAAGTTATTAGATATAACGTTGGTCAGAAAAGCATACTGTGAAATGTTGCTTTTATTTAAACTCCCACTATTTTCACTCCATGGTTTCAAGATTTGACTTCTTTATTGCCCTCTGGTAGTGGGCTCTGTGAACTGCATATTTACGGGTCTGGAGCACATATCTTCCCGGAGGTATTCAACTCCTCAGGTACAAGCTAAAGAGTAGATGATAAGAAGCATTCATATTTATTAAAACTAATTAAGAATATCAGTAGCCTGATGACTGTTGTTTCTAAAAATATAAACTATTTATCCTTCTGTTGTCAAACAAGCATATTTCATGAAAAGAAGTATAAATCCTTTTTTGCTTGCAATAAAAGAACAATAATTGAAGGTATTCTTCATTTGGACCAAATACCTTCTCTGAAAATATAAGTTAAAATAGGAGTTGAACTTTTGCAAAATACTCTTTAGTAAATAAAACTCCACATATAATTTCAAATTATCATTGAATTTTACCTTAAATTTAAATATCTATATTGACTTAAATGCTGTCCTCTGTAATTTCGGATGATTCCCTCCTTTATATCTTCTTCCTCTCTTCAACAAATAAAATACATATGAATGCCTAACATGAGGTAGGGTATTCTCTGTGAAATAATGATGTTGGTATACTTGATTTTGACTTAGCAGAGGGATTGAGCCTCTGTGTTGGTGAATTCTCCCCAGATGGTGCGTGGGGAGAGGGTCAGGCATGTCTCTGTGCTCCTGAAGTTTTCTCTGTGAAACTGTCAACCTCCAATATCAGAAATAACTTCCTTCGTCAGAAGGGATTTTCAGACATTAAAAGTTTTCTCTTAAAGTGCAAGTATTTTTAAAATCTATAAAATATAGGGCATTATACATTTTCTTTAGTTACTACAAGCTGAATTTTAACTGAGAAGACTGGGGACTCCATGTATGTGTACATTCATGCATGCATGCATGTTTGTGTGTTACACGTGTGTGTGTGTGTGTGTGTGTGTGTGTGTGTGTGTAGGTCTACTGAGGATACAGAACATATTCTGCACAGAGCCATGGTATATCAGAAGGGAAAAGAGTATAAAGAGTATAAAGGACCAGCTTCACCTGCTTAATTTGTCCCCTGACCTGGTGTCGTCTTATTTTCCACCATCCTTTGCTGATCTGTGTACTAAATACCCAGGGTTCCTGGGTACCCCCAGGTACCTCTGTAAGTTTTACAAGCCTATCAGTATCCCATGTACAGTGGATGGAACCTGGACTTTTTGCCCATATAGTTTTCCTTTCCCTCAGAGTTTTCGTCTGAGCTATGTCATGGGGTAGGTGCTGTTGTGAAAATTTGTGCTCACTTGTTAAATAGAAACTACTCATTTAACTGTTTAAACAAATAAACAGTATCTTGAGTCAGTTGCACGGCACCTCCAGTCTCCACAAAGCAGAGTTACTTTGGGACAGGAAGTTCTTTTAGTTTCCCCTTAAATCAAAATACAAAGTTATTGAGCAATTCTAGGACCAACCCTATAGTTGCAAACTTGGGAAGAGCTCACAGGATTCTGTAATTGTTTGTTTACCCCCTTACTGGGACAGCAAATAGCTCAATAGTTCTTATACTGAAGTCAAAAGGAAGAATAATACCGGAACAAAATCTGCATTTAACGTCTACGTCTTATTTTTATTTTCTCTTGGCACATAGTAGGTAACTGTTAAATGTTCTCTTGATAAATATTAAAAACACACAAGGTACTTCATATACTAGGGGTCATAAAATTTCAACTTTTCTTTTGGTGTAGGGGTTGATGATGAAAAGTTTGGAAACTTCTGATCCATGTTAATGTTCCTGCTTTGAGAACTGCAGGGCGCAGCTTTTAGATGGAAAAAGTTGCCAAGAGGACCAGAAGTAGAATAAAGACATTTATGTAATTCTTCCTTATAATTTCATTTATTGGTTTTCAGCATCTAACTTTGAAAAGTTGCCTGAGGCTGCCTAGGGTCTGCAATAAGGATCACAGCTGTGCTGTCCTACCCCCTCCCCACACGTGGGGAGCAGAGCCTTCCCAGCAGTGCTAATAGAGCCCCATGGCTTTCCGCCCACCTCGGTACTGCTCAAAGCAGTGGCTTTTTTCTACCAGCCTCACCCTTCTCCATGTAAATCTTTTTCTTCTTTCCAGTTTTATTGAGATATAATTGACATGTAACACTGTATAAGTTTAAGGTGTACAACATCATAATTTGATACATGTATATATTGCAAAATGATTATACCACAATAAGGTTAATTAACACACCCATGACCTTACACAATTAATTACCTTTTGTGTGTGTGTGTGTGTGTGTGTGTGATGAGAACATGTAAGATCTACTATCTCAGAAACTTTTGAGTATGCAATAGAGTGTTGTTAACTATAGTCACCATGCTGTACATCAGACTCCCAGGATTTATTCATCTTACAACTGGAAGGTTATACCCTTTGACCAACAACTCCCCATTTCCTCCACTCCCCAGCCCTTGACGGCCACCATTCTACTCGGTTTCTGTGAGAGCAGCGTTTTTAGATTACACGTAAAAGTGAGATTATGCAGTGTTTGTCTTTCTCTCTCTGACGCATTTCACTTAGCATAATGCCCTCAAGGTTCATCGAAGTTGTTGCAAATGGCAAGATTCCCTTATTTTTTAAGGCTGAATAACATTCCATTCTACATATGTGCCATATTTTCTTTATTCATTTGTCTGTCAATGGACACTATAGAAACAGAAACTCACTCAGTTCCTACAAGTGTCCAAGGTAACAATAGACAAAATATGGATGTTGGTGGGTGTAAATCCAGGCAGTAGGTTAGACTACATCCCACAGGCAGGAAGACCACTATTTTAGGAGGAGCTGCTTTGAATATGAATCAAATAATAATTGATTTATATATCACCAGTTCAGAACTAACTCATCTGTTTTAGACACCTCACCATAGATATGAAATGAGAATGAGTGGAAAAGGAGGCTTCTGAAGGCAAACAGTCATAAAACCCATTATTATTCTGTAAAAAGGAGACTATACAGTCTTACCTTTAGAACCTCAAATCAAAGAAAGACATGTAGCAGCCTCAATAGGATATAATCACAACAGAAAAAATACAAGCAGAAGGGCCTCCCTGGTGGCGCAGTGGTTGAGAGTCCGCCTGCCGATGCAGGGGATACGGGTTCGTGCCCCGGTCTGGGAGGATCCCATATGCCGCGGAGCGGCTGGGCCCGTGAGCCGTGGCCGCTGGGCCTGCGCGTCCGGAGCCTGTGCTCCGCAACGGGGGAGGCCACAACAGTGAGAGGCCCGCATACCGCAAAAAGAAAAAAAAAAAAAAAAAAAAAAAAAATACAAGCAGAAGGCAGAGGAAAAAGAAGTGCCATTTGGTATGGGAATAACTAGCTCTGTATGTCTCAAAAGCCTCCTATAAACATGTCTGGGTGTCAATACAGTGTAATAATTAATATCCATAAACCCTGAGTCTTAAGAAAAAAGAACTGTATCTTTTGCTTTCTTTTAGAAAGGGACAGAAAGGTAACTATATTTGCTTTAATAAATACAGAGACTTGGTGCACTTAAATATTTGATCAACTAATTTTAAAAATGTTTCTTACAGCATACATCATTTTCTGATGAAACGGGTAAAATAAGGTTCTAGGGTGTGAGGAGGGCATGAGGTATTATACACATTTTCTTTTCTGTCCTTTTGTAGCTGAATATCCTTTTCCAGGCCTAAAGAAGTAGTAAAATTATGGATCTAAGATTGAATAAAAGGTTTCATAGACATATTTTACATATATGCCATTAGATTTCCACAGAGTTATTTCAGGCTGCTGACAGGCTGCTTGCTTGAGCTGAGACCCCTCTAAACAAAGCCCAGGAAGAAACTAACAACTGTGAAAGCCAACTTATTTCTTCTGTGAGTAACTTGGCTGCAGAGCAGACTAATTACGCCTTTAACCACACTGTTTGAACTCTTTGTCCTTATCTGGGAATCACTATTCTGAAAGTAGAGAAGGGGACTAGGGAAGTTAAAAGAGACAAAAGATGTAAATATGGTCTCTTTGCAGAATCTCAGAGGTCAGGCAACAGTTCTACCTCAGGTGCAGCCTGAATGCTAGTCTCCACCTGGAGTGAATCACTGAAGGATCATTTCTCAGCACATAGTCAGTGTTTGTTAAATTTTCATATTATTTTATCCCAGTGAATAATACTGATGAGGGATTTTGAAACTATTACATTCCGCCAAAGGACTTGATTTTGTAATGATACCAAACCTTGGAAAATAAAGGAAGTAGAGATTGGTGAATCCTTGACAAATTATTAGAGTTATAACTGATTGTTTCATAAGGAAAGATAGGGAATGGATCATTTCGGAACCTGAATGAATACTTTGAATCTCATCTATTTCTGTTAAAACTACAGGTTAGTTGAGCTCAAAAATTGTAGGTATAAAAATTGTGTTTTTTGGTAATAAAATTTGTTTTAACCCTTCTCTCAATTATGCATTTAAATGTTGACCAATTCACAAGTAACTGTTTACAGTCAATGGATTGGCAAGTGGCTTTGGGATCATTCATTTTATAGTCTGGGATTTCCAGTGTTATCTTTATTTTCCCATGTATACTCTATTTCATACATTTTATTAGCAGTAGTAGTAGAAATAGTAGTAGTAATATCATTATTATTTAGTTAGAGTAGAATTGTTTCTATAACTTCTTACGGTCAGACATATACTAAGCAACACACATTTTGAAAGCACTGGTGTTGGAGTAAATTCGATGTTGATGAGACTCGTCACTGCCCTTAAAGGAGCTTGTCTTCTAGTTGGAAAGATGTGACATATACAATAATCTGAGGCATTAAGTAAATACATAGGTCTGAGGGCAGAAGATCCTGAAGGAAGCAAGCTGCAAAGAACTCATTTTGAATCCTGGCATTCATATTGGCAGATCTCCTCACACCTTTTTAGGACAGTTATAGACAAAGCAAGTAGGACTGGAGAATACACTACAATGGCCAAAATAAGATTTCATGTCATTTCAGCCTAGGGGATTCTTTCTAGGCTTTGAGCATATGATAATTTAAATGCCACCTAAATAGTAAATTTACTTTAATGCTGACAATGTAGAAAAGATATTTTGCTGCAAAAGTATACACAGTAGTAACAAGTGGATTTTGGAAGAAACTAATATTTTGTCTTATACTGATACTACACTATTGCCCTAGACCTAGCAGCAGCCTTTACTCTTTGTTGTTTTCTTCTAAGACTAAAGAGCCTCTTTATTTTTTTCCACCAACAGATCTCAGAGCAATCTGAGTGCACTGGCCAGTTGGGACACAATTATCATTAGAATTTTTGGCTAGAGAAGAAAGCTCCTAATTTAAGAATGGCTTTTTGCCTTCTGAGAGCTCAGAAGAGCAAATTGCAAGCCATCTACATTTATAAAACATGTTTTAGTATGGAAAATTTCAAACATCTACAGAAGTAAAAAGAAAGAAGTAGAAACGTTCATCAATTGTTCTCATCAAATGTCCATTTCAGGCCAATACATTTTCTCTACACCCTCTCTGACTACTACCGCCATAATCCCCAGCAATTTTAAAGCAAATCCCAGATTTCTTTTTCTCAGTGAAAACGTCAGTATACATATTTCTAAAATGCAAGAACTGCCCTTTGTAAGCTCAACTATGTCATTATCACACATCCGCAAATAATAATAATTCCTTAATATCAAGAAATAGCCAGTCAGTTCATGTTTCCTTGATTGTCCTATACATGTATTTTTATTTTAATAACCATTATTTATTTGATTGCTGATCCAAACACAATTTCTTTTAAAGTATAGGTTTAAAAGAACTCAATTTGCTCATTTTTCTTGCAAGTGTTTGTCATTGAATTCAAAGCATTCATCCAGTAGGGTTCCCAACTGTCTGGATTATGCTGATTGCATCCCCTTTATGCTTATACATTTATCATGCTCCTTTGGCCCATGTATTTACTGTCAGTTGGTAGATAGATCTAGAGCACTGACATAATTCAGGTGTGATTTTTTGTCAGGTTTACTTCATAGATAATATTGATGAATTCCAAAAGGAACTATAAAGTGTCTGTCTTACTGTGATGTTGCAGCCATTAATGATCAATGTCTAGCTCCATTAATTTATTAAGGGTACCAAATGGTGATAGTCTACTAATTAGATTATTATTCATTTATTAGCTAGAACATTATTTCATCAAATACTTGGTTGCCCTGAGTTACAGTTTAATTAGGAAAAGAAGAATAAATGTTTCTTTTATTTTATTTACCAGTTTTACAAAAAAAGGAAAAAACAGGAGAGAGAAAGGTTGACTGCAAAGTAGCTTCCGAAGATGACTAATGAGGCATTTTCTTTCTTTGTTGTTGTTTTCAGTGAGGTTGTTATAAATATTGATGCAGAGATTGTCCCCTCTTAGGTTCACGGATCCTGTTCAAGTTGGCTCCTGAGTCCTTTCCACACAACCACAGTAGTCTTTGAAGTCTTCCCAGCTCTCTTGTACGACAAGGTGTAACAGGAACATCTAGTTCGTTTCTTATGCTGGATTTGAAATCAGCTATTTCTCCAAGGAGGCATTATCCACTGTGTTTATTCAAACTTGTGTTCCTTCTAGTTTAACCTTCTCTCGAGACATGATTTTTTTAAACAAATTACTTACTGAATTTTTTCACCTTTTCAAATCTTGCTATTCTCCAATCACTTCATTTCTGATTTTTTCTAATTTCTTCTATGTTTTTCTTAAAACCAGTTTCTATTCCTTTTAAAATTTCTTTTACTTTTTCCGCAATATCAGGCAATAAATTTCATTTGTTCTGTGGACGTGTCTTTCTGTCACGTTTTCAGGATTTGCTGGAACTTTCTTTTCACCCTTCTTTTTTCTTTTTTTTCCTCACTGATTTTCTACAGGATGTGAATGGAATACTCTTCTGTCACTCATTTTTAAATGAAATAAGTTTCCACTTTAGGAGGGAATCATAGATCAGAATATAATTTCTAGCTTCAGAACTCCAGGGCTCACTATCTTCTATTATTTTCACAACATAATTTTTAAAAATGACCTTAAAATTTCTAAAATCTTCCTCCTCGGCCCTC
Source organism: Mesoplodon bidens (assembly GCF_964165515.1). Taxonomy (NCBI): domain Eukaryota; kingdom Metazoa; phylum Chordata; class Mammalia; order Artiodactyla; family Ziphiidae; genus Mesoplodon; species Mesoplodon bidens. The sequence goes on along the minus strand of NW_027672178.1, from coordinate 90,213 downwards.
CTCTGCCCATTTACCCAGGGCTCCTCTTTCTTGTCCTTGTTGAGTATGGGGATTTGTTCTGGAATGGTGCTTTGGTATGATAGGTGTCAAGGTTTCACAGACCCCAGAACACTTGGCATCCTCAGAACATTTCAAAGTTCTTGCACTCAGCTGCAAGGTGGAGCCTGCAACGTTCACTCCCGGTTTCTGTCGCTGTTCTCAATGAGTTTTTGTCTCAGTGAGTTCTTGAACCATAGTAACCTTTGGCTCTCCTGAAAGAGAGAGAGAGTCCTTCCCTCGTCTTCCTCCCACACACCTTGGGATACACATATGTAGGTCTTTTTCCTGTTGTTGATTTGTTCCTACCTGGCTGTATGTTGCAGTTAATGTGGACACCTTGTTGTAGATGTTGTCTGTGGATTTTTGATCTTGCTATTCTAGATGCTTTTCTTTCTTCTTTGTGGGGGTGGGGGCTTGTGTATTTAGGGGAGGGGTGGCATATTCAGGGATAAAAATCTTCTCTGTAGCCACCATCATTTCCCCAGAATCCTCTGCCATTAATATTTAAAAGAAAATCATAGGAATCATTATCCGGATCCTTAGGATAATCATTACATTGTATCTGTCTTTTTTCCAGGCTTCAAGCTGCCTGTGGCTCCCCACGTTAGTATACTGACATGACTGGGCAATGCCTAATTTGACAGGTTCTTTCTGTACTACCTTCCTCCTAATCATGACAGTCTTGTACGCTATACGTAGTCTTCTTTACTGATAGGGAATTTAGAAAATACAGGAAGCCATGGGTTTAATAGCTGAAAGTGGAATTAATGTGTTATTTTTCTCAGGTAAAATATCATAAGACTCCTTAGGCCAAAGTTGTAAAATGAAATCGCAAATTTCCTGGAATCATTTTGCAAACGTGAATGCCCACATAAAGTACACTAGGACTTGAATCCAAGGAATAACACATTTTTAGAGCCTCCAGATTTATAAACTTAGTACAATTCTGCATTACTCCTTAAGGCAACTGAAGAAAATAATTTTGTGATCAAATAAATATTGATTTTATTAACATAGTTATTTTAAAAGTCTATAAAGCTTTTAAAAAATGTTAAGGCTCTGTCAGGCTCATCAGTTGTTATTTCTTTTCTAGAATCTTGGATAAAGGAACAGTCGTTTGAGGGGAAACATGGTATAAAATGGGAAGATAATCTAACAGTGAAGATAGTTATATCTCTTCCTGTGTGATGAACTACTCCTAAGCTTGGTGGTTTAAAACAGCAGGCACTTTATCTCCTTACAATTTGTGAATCAGCAGAATGGGCTGGGATCCCCTGGGTGGATCTATCTTGCTTTCTCCTGAGGTGACTACTGAGGCTGCCATCATCTGGTTGCTGGACTGGGGCTGGTTGCTTTCACATGTCTGGCCATTGATGCTGGCTGTGGCCTGGGCCTGTTCTCCACTAGGTTAGCCAGGCTTCCTAACATGTCAGGTTTCCATGAGGACAAGCCCTAAAGCACAAGTACTCTCCAAGCTTCAGCTCTTGATATGCCATTGGGCCAAAGCAAGTCATGTGACCAAACCCAGGTCAAGGTGGAACAAAACTACACAGGGTGAGAAAACGGGGGGGAGGGTCATTTTCACTGGGGGTCAGTAGTCTAACAAACTGCTGCAATAACTATATAAAGAAAAGCCCCCCGGAGGACAACTGGCAAAAAATAAATGTGTGCGGGGTGGGGTGGGGGTTTGGCATGGGGGGGGAAAAGGCAGTAAGCAGGGGCTACCAAAATCTGAAGATTCTGGAATTTTTGGAAAATCCACTGGGATTACAGGAGTTACACAACCATGTTCTGACACCAGAAGAAAGGTCCCAGTTGAGCATCAGGGAAATCTAGCGCTCTTCCTCCATTGCATCAATTTCCACATTTCTTTGACTCAGCATATTTGTAGAATGAATCATGACTTTCTATAAATTTTTAGTTCAGTTTTTCAAAGAAATAGTGACCTCGCTTCTATCTGCTGTGCCACAAAAATGCCGTAGAAAAAAATTCCTTCTGTTAAATCGCTCACTAGGTGAAATTGTATGTGTAACCTAGTACCAAAGAGGTATTAAGAATCGCCACAGCCGAGCCGGCCCTCCGCACCACGCACCCTATAGCAGCCAGTGGGTGAGCCGGGAGTCGAGGAGGTCACCGTGGGAAGGAGGGGCGCGGGCAACGTGTCAGCCTCCTTCCATCTCCGTGGAGCCACCTCGTGCCTCTGGTACAGGGAGTCGTCCACAGCAGCCGTCGGTGGCCAGCCTTGCAGCGCTGTGTTCTAGGTCAGTAGCTTCCAAGACTCCAATTGGATTCATTGGAGTAGGCAACGTGGGGAATCCAGTGGCAAAAGAGCTCTTGAAACATGGCTAGCCACTCACTATTGCTGATGTGTTCCCTGATGCATGCAAAGAGCTGCTAGATGCAGGTGAACCCGGTAGTGTCTTCTGCAGCGGACGTAGCCGAAAAAGGTGACAGAATTATTACAGTGCATCAATGCGCTAGAAGCTTATACTGGAGCAAATGGAATTCAAAAAAAAGTGAAGGAAGACTATTAATAGATTCTAGTACTTTTGATCCTATGGTTTTGAGAGAATTGGCCAAAGAAGTTGAGAAAATGAGAGCAGTTTTCACGGATGCCCGTTTCTGGTAGTGTGGGAATGGCTCGGTCTGGCAACCTCACATTTAGGATGGGAGGGGTTGAGCTGCTGTGGTGCATGGGCTCCCATGTGGTGCATCGTGGAGCTGTCGGGACTGGCCAGGCTTCGCAGATCTGCAAACACTTGCTGTTAGGTGTTAGTAGTATCGGAACTGCTGAAGCTATGAATCTGGGACTCAGGTTAGGGCTTGACCCAAAACTCTTGGCTAAAATCCTAAATACGAGTTTAGGACGATGTTGGTCAAGTGACACTTACAATCCTGTACCTGGGGTGATGGATGGAGTTCACCTGGCTAATTACTATCAGGGCGGATTCTGAGCAACACTCATGGCTAAGGATCTGGGATTAGCATGAGGCTCTGCTACCAGCACGAAGAGCCCAGTCCTTCTGGGCAGTCAAGCCCATCAGATCTGCAGGGGTGTTGTGCATGAAGGGCTACTCTAAAAAAGACTTCTCATTCGTGGTCCAGTTTTTGCAAGAGGAGGAGACATTCTGAGTTTGCCCTCTGGCTGTGAACACTGAAACATTGAAACCAAACTGTGTCTTGGAGCCCCTTATGGCTCACTCCACAGGAAAATGGGCTTAATCAAAGGTCAACTGTCTGCTTTTGAGTGTCTAGGTCAGGGGTCCCCAACCCCTTGGCCTTGGACGGGTACCAGTCCACAGCCTCTTAGGAAATGGTCTGCACAGCAGGAGGTGAGTCGCAAGCAAGCCAGCTATAAGCTTCATCTGCCGCTCCCTATGGCTCACATTACCGCCTGAACCCCACACACCCCGCCTCCCCTCCCTGGAAAAATTTGCTTCCAGGAAACCGGTCCCTGGTTCCAAAAAGGTTAGGGACCTCTGGTCTAGGTCACAATAGATCCTGGGATTTTTCACCCATTTTAAACTGCTTATTCTTTTTATCTATTTAACAAACATATCATCTGTAATTTTTTTTTTCTGCAAGCCACTGATGGTAACTGCTAGCTAGCTAGCTGATTGGCCTTTTTCAAAAGTTTGATTCCTGAGCATCTTCAGCTAAAACGCTGCCTATTTCACTCAGGATATTATTTACTCCACTTTACAAATGAAACTAAAATTGTTTTCAACAGGATAAAATCTATCCTCGAGGAAAGAAAAGAAATTGGTGTGAGAAAAGGTATTAGAGAAAGGGGAAGTATAGTGAATTACTACCTGTGTGCCTCAGAAAATTTGTCCTGTTATCCCAGTGGTGATATTCTTGCATTGAGATTACTGGTTTATTTTCTAGGAGTTGTTAAAGCAAGAGAACTCCTTGCTGCATGTTATGTAATTTGGACTCTGTTACAATTATCTTGGTGTGCCCCTCTTGTAACAACTTCCCATACTCAGCAAACTGTTTTTTTCATATTTTTGCTTCCTTGTCCATTTTTACTGCATATTTTTTACTTCAAAAGAATGACATCTTTAGAACTGTTTCAGAGCCAGCGATGATATGTGCTTTAGATAATTATTACACTATGCTAAATATAACCATATTCTTTTGAATTCAAATAAATTTCTATGCTGATAAAAAAAGAGAGGCACATTTCATCAATGTTTAAATAGTATCCTTCCTCCTCTAAAACTTAAAATAGGATTCAGTCTGATTCCTAAAGGGTTATTTTCTTCAACAACAAGAGCTGACTTAGGCCATTTCTTGGCAGTGGAATCTGAGCATAGAGGTCTCTGTCTCACTGCCCTTTGATTCTCACTCACGGTATCCTGGGTGAATGTAATGGATGGGCGTGCCCTTATGACTTAGCCTACTGCTACTGCTCCTGATGAGGGCTAATGGTGTGGGCCACTTTAAATCTTGCCCAGCAAAGTGCTGACATCTGGGGTTTCCTATCAAGTTTACCAGATATTCCACAGTAATTTCATAATTTACACAACATAAAAACACTGATCTTGAGCTTAGGAAAGCATTTCATTTAAACAGATACAGAACACTACTCTACAAAATGGTTTAAAATTTGTGAGCAATTGCATTAAATAAACTCTAATATAAATTAATCTAATACAAGTAAACTAATAGTTGCAAAGCTACTGGTCGCTTCAGAAGTGGTGGCTACGGATAACTTCAAAGTTGTTTCCTCAATGCATTAAGAGGCGAAACTATTTGCTGTCAACTTCTTCTTGGGGAAGCTTTTTTCCTTAGTTTGATGCTGATTCGCGTTATGAATGTATAGGAACCATTACTGGTTCTTCCTTTCCATATTCAGTGCACCATTATACTTCTATCCTCTTAAGATCTGGATATCTGTTACTGCTACTGTTGGCTGGAGCCTGGCAGGAGGAAAGCTCTCAAGAAAAAAGGTCAACAAGTGTTAAAGAGTTTTAGCATACTACTGAGACTTTTTATCTACCATAATCATAAGAAATAATAATTAAAATTACAGCCTGGTCAGTGAGACCTTGAGTAAATTGTGGAAGCATCCATGTTTCCTACAGTTTCAGGGGATGGATATTTCCTGTTATTAACTCTATATCCTCTTCAACTGGAACAGAGAGACCTTTCTCTGTTGAAGCAGTTTCGTCTTTTTCCTGGGCATTTTTAGTTTTCTCTTATGAGAGACTTGTAAAGCTTACCTACACAAACTTACACATACACGTATAAAGCAAAGAAGGGATAGAGTAGTCTTGAGAGGACACTGTTTTGTAGCAGGCACACAAGACAGAGGTAATACTCCCTGATTGCATTTGCCTCCCTAGCCCCATCTCCTTTGTGGAAAGCATCAGCATTCTGAGTGGTCTCTGCACCCCACTAACTGGACGGAACACTGCATTGGCATTCTTAGGGAGCACTGATGGTCCCTACGGAAACTGTGGTTAGAGCTTGTGCAGCCACAGTGCACAGGAAAGAAACAAATATACTTCATATAACATGCTTACTCTGTTTTGCTTAATTAGCACTTATTCCTTGTAAAAGGCTGATTTCTGCTTTGACAGGGAGTAATCGAACTCTGTATTCACCCAAACCATAAAATTAAAGTTAACATACCTCAGCTTTTCATCCTACTGGAAGAAATGTATGAAATCTAAAGTTATTTTTTAATTGCTGCTGTTTAGAATGCCTGAAGCCCATTTGCTGAACTTGTTAAAGAGCAGTGTTAATGAGGGTATTTTTCGTTTCTTTCTTTTCCGACCACAGCATGAATTCTCAGCCCAAAGTGTGCCCTGTTTCCCACAATAGAGACGGGGAAAAGTGCGAGTCTCTCACCACAAAGCATGAGACAACTACAAATACTTTTCTCCCAGAGTTAACATTGATGACAGTCTTTGTGGAAAAGGTCTTCCTCTTTTTGCGGGAATACAGTAGAAATGCAAGTCATATTCTCCATAATTTCACTACTGGAAAAATAATTTCATAGTCCATATATATATGTGTGTATATATATATATATATATATATATATATACATATATATATATACACACATATATATATATATATATTTTTTTTTTTTTGCGGTACGCGTGCCTGTCACTGCTGTGGCACTTCCTGTTGCAGAGCACAGGCTCCGCACGCGCAGGCTCAGCGGCCCTGGCTCACGGCCCCAGCCGCTCCGTGGCATGTGGGATCTTCCTGGACTGGGGCACGAACCCGTGTCCCCTGCATCGGCAGGCGGACTCTCAACCACTGCGCCACCAGGGAAGCCCCATAGTCCATATTTTTTATTGGTCTTCTTAAAAACATATACAATGTTTACAATAAGGAGTAAAAGAGAAGATTTTCAATGCGATATTTCAAGGAGCATTTTGTAAAGGCGGGATCCAGTCCGAACTTTGGAAAATTAACACACACCTATGAGATCAAAGAGTCACCTGCAAAAAATTTTATTATGTTTTTCTTTCATACTAGTTTCCTAAAGGTGCATTGTTACTTCTTGGTAATGTAATAGTCAGAAATGACTATAAGGTGGCCATTTGAGGAAGAAGTAGCTCTTACATAAGTGTCTAGTGAACGTATCTCTTTTGATACAATACCTCTTGGTTTCAGAGGCTTGCACAGATTTCCTCTAAATGAATAAACTTAGTAAGATTTTTCTAACTATCAGTTAATCTAAAAGTAGATTTAGAAATCTACTTCTGAAGCAGTTTTGTTAATTAATTATTGGTCAGTTCTCTTTCTGATTGGTACTTCTTTCTGCAAAACAAATCCCTGTACTTAGAACAATGAATACCACCATCCCTGGCTCCTTGATTATTACACAGTGATGTTTCTTGAGAAAAAAGCTTACCCTTTTTGGGGGGAAACTTCAGTCCATGAAGTAAAACTTCATTAAAACTAGATCTGCTTCTAATGCCAGTGTGATGCAGATCAGTATCCCCTTTCTTTTGACTTTCCAGGCTGTGTGAAGAGAATGGTATGGTTTGGTTTAGGAAGGGTTGTAGCTTAAGAGGATTGCATTATGTTTCTGTGTCACTTTGGGGGGTTTTATTTCAATATTATATCCTGTTCTGTAAAAACACCATAGTCATTCTCTTACTTCTTATTAAATAATTAAACGCTGCCCTTTGTTTACTTTCCCCTTCTGATCAGAAGACTCCTCTCCACTCTAGGCCTTGATCTGAGTTCCAATTCATCAGCTTGTAGTAGCTACACTTCTGGTTTCTGAAGTGAGACAGATATGGGTCCCATTTCTGTCTTCATCAGTTATAATTTAGCCTCTGATATATGCATACCAGAGCTGGCAGTGACAAACATTTTGCTTCTCCTTATAGGGTTCTGTGCATTTTAATAGAGGATCACAATATTTTAAGTAGAGCTGGGATGGGGTGGAAAGAAAGAGCAGGAAAACATGCTTTTAGGAAGGTCTGAAATACAAATCACATGGAGGTAACTGCTTGAGAGAAAACCACCCCTACCTGAGTATTGTCAATAAAGTAGCACAGGGAGGCAAACGAATCAATTGTTCACTAAAAATATTTTTCTTCAGAAGAATAAAATTCACAAGAAAGCCTCATTGCAAATAAAATATATTTGTTTTCCTAAAGGAAGATATTTGAAAAGTCGTAGTAAATACCTGCTTTGACCTTCTGTGTCCCTAGTGTTCTATCTCCACTAAGTTTTATGAACACTACATAGAGGAGGAGCCTGAGTCTCAAAGACCATAAGTAAGAGAGGGATTCCAGAGCCTTTGCAAGGTCCATTATGCCCCATGACTTCCCATTGCTTGTGCTGTTCATCCAGATAGGTGCTTAGGATACCAGAATGAATACATCTCTTTCGAGAGGTTTTTAACAGACATTAGATACTAAACAAGTACAACACCTAACAAATAGAACAGAATGCTTTATTTAAAGCAGAAACAGAATAAATGCTCACCTAGTATCGTTTAAATCCCCTTTAAATTATTTTTTGAATCAACATGTTTATATTTGAGGGTATTTTCTTATTTTTTCCTAGTTCCCTTTACTTGCACCTCCTTTCTTTTTCTCTTTTCCCAACTGAAATGTTTATGGTTTCAAAAGTAATTACTTCTTGAAGAAAGTTTTTGTGTATACTAAGTGCTACCTAATGGAAGCCATAAGCATAGAGTCTGCTAGCATTTAAGTGGTATAATACATAGCCAGGTTGAATCAAGTGGGAGAGAAGGTTAATCATTCTTTGAAACTGGCAGTGTTGCCGGAGGTGGATTAATATGCTTTTTGAATCTCTTACGTGCTGTAAGTCTCCTTGATCACAATCACTATGTTAATGGTTGAGGTTTTGAATTAGAGGTGTCTCCTGGACTCAGCTGGGCCAAGTCCCTTCATCTCTCTGGCCATATTAGGTGATAGTTTTCTCATTTCAATACACGATCTATGTTAGAGGGAGTGTTGACTATACCAGACTTTCAACGTGGGCACCCAGAAAGTGGAAGAATCTCTCTATTGGTGATTAATCATAACTCTTTTCATTGTGAATATAGTCCTTCCCTTAGGTAAGGCAGGAAGACCATGAAAAATAGAAAGTTCTCGGGTGTCTGTGGAAGCTGGAGTGCTCTCGACCTGTCAGCTCACTGGCAGAGCAGGCTTCGTCCAGACACTAGAGAACAAAATGTGAAATTGGCACCAGCCAGCCTCTCCATTGCACAGGATATCCCTATTTAAATTTGACAACCAGGATATTTTACAATTTGAAATTCTTGTCATCTAGTTTTCTTTAGTTTTTTCTTTGGGTTGAGAAGACTGAGAAGCTTGTTAAAAAATCTGGAATTCTGATGGTGAGGCTTAACCAGATGTATTGAGTCATCAATCAGCAAACATTGACCAACGCTTACCATTCCCCCAGTTACTATACTAAGGACCCAGACACGTCTCAGATAGTGGCCTTGCTCATTCACTGTATTTACAGTACTTTTTTCTAAATGTAACCAGAGCTCAGGTAAAGACAAGACATTGATTTGAGTCTGAAGTAAACAAAGCTGACTGGTCTGATCCCTTCAGTTTCCAGAATTACTTTGTTTCAGGTAGTAATTTTCCCAGACCAATAGAACAAAGTTCTATCGTCTATTTATTTAATATTTTATCACAATAGTCCTTGCCCCTTTGACCTCTAGTGAGGAAACTTGCCTAAGAAACTGAAATATGCTTAGGTTCTATGGGTAAGTGCAGATAATGATATGAATGAAATTGAAAATGAAAGCCAAAGGTGGAAAAGGCAGTTCTGAATAGATGAAGTAAGACAGAGGTATTTGAAAAATCAAGTAGAAAAGATACCATAAGGAATGGAGAGCTTCTGGAAGTTTTCTAATAGGTGAGGTGTTGGTACATCTTTTTTTTTTTTTCTTAATAACATGTCTGGCAGTTGTATGCCAGAGAAAGTTATAAGGGGGTTGACTATATGCGTGAAGTCCAGTGAGAACACTGTTTCTGTAGGCCACTGACGATGTTCTGAGTGTACATTCTATAGTACTAGAAATTAAGTTAGGAAACAAAGGGTAATCTGATGTCATTTTAAATGAAATTTCACAAATGATTAGAGCTAAAAGGTGTCTTTTCACTCAGCCAACACGTTGAGCACGTACTATGGGGCAAGCACTGTGCTTATGGGTAAGAGATAAAAGAAAAAATAAAGGCCAGAGGAACTCAAAAGAGAGTGTGAGAGATGCATGAACAACTCATTACAATCGAATAGGGATAGCCTATTAAATAAATAGATCATAAAAATATAAATTTGTAAAACAGAACTTGGAGTCAGTAACCTTTCTAGGGGATATTAAAGAGAATGCCAACAATGAGGGGGTCTTGGAATTAGGTTTTGAACGTCAGTAGGAATGTTCCACGTGGAGAGAAGGTCAGGGGCATACCAGGCAGAAGGAACATCCTGGACTGGAGAACCAACACAATATATTTAAGTGACTGTAAATGAGATTCTTCTTGACTAGAGCGTAGGGTATAAGTTGCCAAATGGTAGAAAATAGAGTATAAAAGTTAGGCCGGAATGAAAGTATAAAGTGTCATAATTCTTATGATGAAAGATAGGTGTTTTCTACAAAATGGGTTACTTATAAATATTTTAAAAATAGAGACCCCGAGAGAGGAGCGCGCCCGAGGAGCAGCCCCCGGACCGGAGCCTCGGGAGCCCGGGGCTGGTGAGTGAGTCCCCACAGGGTAGGTGTTGCGTCTGCAGGCCTGCAGGCGGTTGTGGAGCCTGCGGCCCTTGGAGAGCAGGGCTTGGGAGACCGCGGCTTGGAGAGCGGGGGCTTGGCTTTGCCCGCCCCAGGGCCCGCAGTAGAGCCACCTGGAGGGTTTGACCGCTTCCCGGAGGTGGAGGGGCCGGGCTGGAGGACAGGGCCGGCTGCTCCGGATGGGGCTCCCCTGGGACTTGTGAGCTCTGGGTGTCCTGGGGGAGCAGGGTCCACAGGCTCGGCCGGGACGTGCCGCGTCTTCCCCTCCGTCCAACCCCCATCCTCCTCCTCCTAGTCCTCCCCCTCCTGTCGCCGTCTCTGCATCTCGCACGTGTGTCTCAAGGCGCGTCAGCACCTTGGTTGTCTACTGTAAGCGTCCGCCGCCCCCCTGGGTTGTGCCCTGTGGAGTCGCACAGTGTAATCGGTGCAGGATGAGTCTGCAGGGCTTCTGTCCTGCTGCCTCAGGTGAGGAAGGAAGCGATGGGGCCTGAGAAGGGAACTGACTTGTCCTGGATCCTCACCGGGTGTGCACATGGGGTCGCTCACAGGACTCCAAACTCCTAGGGCAGGTGTTCTGTCCACTTAAAGTCAGCTTTAATAAAAGATGTTTTCGAGCGTCGCACTTAAGTTTGTAAAGTTTGTACAAATCATTGCAAGACTGAAACGCACCTGAGTGTGTCCCTTTATTCTGGGTATCCTGTGGATGTTCTGATCTAAGTTGTTAACAGACTGAGAAGAGGTAAACTATAAGCGTTTTTTAATTTCATATTTAATGACGGAGGTTTATTTTAATAGGATTCAATGTACACTCGCTACGGAAAAATAAAGTATCCCCTCAGGTACCAGAGTCACGTGGGAGTTACAGACCTGAGGGTGGTTGCTCCCTTCTTATTCTCACAGGCCCTTCTGAAGGTGAAAGGACGGGTCTCCCACAGGTGTCTCTTGTGGAGCGCGGGGCGGGTGCTCGTGCACCCCGAGCCGCTTCAGTCGTAGCTTCACTGCCTGCGTTTTCCTTCTCCAGGTCCGCCTCCACTGTCACAGTCCTGCACGTTGTTCCAAGAGCAGCGGAAAATGAGTCAGCCTCTGGTGAGTTTTGCTGTTTACGTATTTACCTGCTGCTGTTCTTTTGTGATAACACCTTGGGAGGCGAATAGTTCAAAAGTTAAAATGGGAAAGTAGGAGTCGGTAAAAGATGTGGTTAGACAAAGCGTAGAGGAGCAGGTCAGCACCAAGTGTTTCTGGCAAGTTCTACGTGTAGATCCCACGATCCTCTTAGAGCCACAGTACAAGCCTCGTGTTCTTGACATTTGTGGCAGAACACCATCCCTTGCTTGACTTATATGGTCCTGCCAAATCACTTTTGTTCTCGAGCGTTAAAAGGTTTCCTTGAGGATCCCGCTGTAGGCCGCGAGCCTTCCTGAGAGACAGCCCCTAACGTGTTGACGTTGGTGCCTTCCTTGTGCTTCCTGTAAGCCGAGAGCGTGCTGTCCAGGGAGCACTCAGTGCATATAAGTTGTCTGTTCAGTAGAACACCGTTGTCACATAGGTACATTGTTTTCAGTGCTCAGTCGAGGGATGCAATGAGGATCATCTGGAAGAACAGCCTTGTCACCCTTCCAGTAAATTGCGCTCTTTGTCTCTTACAATCTCAGAGGGTCGCGCTACACACCATGCAGTGAGGTCTCTGGCAAAGATTCTTGTTTCCCAGCTGAATTGTATCGTGCAGCCTGCGGTCTTGGTTCTGCCCCTCCACGGAACCTGATCCGGTTGAGGTGACCTGGCATCCAGCATACAAAGCAGTGGAGATTTGCCAGTCGTCACCTCAGACCACTGTCGCCTTGCCATCTGCAGAGTCTGCTCTGTGGGTTTCTGTGACAGATCTCTCCTTGCTGTCTTCCTGACTGACTCTGTCTTCCGCCCTCTGTGTGTGTTGTCGTTTCTCCCTTGGTCCATGACTCTCCACCCCGTCTGATCTCACCCTCTGGTGCTTTTCACCTCCAGCTCTGTCAGTTCTCCCACCTGGACCAGACAGATGCCTCTGTCCAGCCACTTGCCAGCATCTCTATGGCGTTTGTCCAAAGGGCACCTCGGATGACTAGATCCAGTAGATCCAGAAATGATTATTTACAGCTCCCCTGCCCCTTGCCTTGTCCTGTTGTCCCTGGCGGCTCATCGTTGCATCATCCAGCCTGTCGCCTGCCCAGAAAAATGAGTTCATTCTAAAGGCCTTCTCCATCCTCTGTTACCACGTTGTGGTGTGAGGCTTGTTAATGTCGTCTTCTGAATGGTTTTTATTCGTTCTCCTTCATCCCATACTTGCTACCATTAAAACAGCTTATCTGTTCATTTCTGTAGTTACAGAAACTTCTTTTCTGTGCCGCTACCTCTTTCCTCCAGCAGCTCAAGTGTATTCTCCACGCTGAGTATTTCTCCTAAAACATTAATCACAGCGTTTTGTCTGCATGTGGGAAGCACTTTAGAGGTTCCCTGGGTGACTGGACAAACGAGGTTGCCGTTCCGCGGAGCCATTAACCATCGAGCCCAGCACTGGGCGGAGGTCGTACCTCGCTGATGATGCGTTTGGATGGATCTGTGGGGTAAAATCCTGATCGGAGAGGCTTAGGAGAGAGGAGTGGAAGAACTGGGTTTGTTCTGGTCCCAACTTTTTCAAGACATTTTGCTGTGACGGGGAAAATAGCAACTGGACAGTAGCTGGGGTAGGAGCTGAGGTCCGGGGAGGATGTTGTGTTGTGTTGTGTTGTGTTGTGATGGGAGAAATAACAGTGGGAATGATCCAGTAGATGCGTGTGGGGGAGGGGAGAGCTGCTGCCCGTGGTCCTGGAGTGGGGAGGGGATGGCTGAGCAGGGTTGCAGTTGGGGAAGCCCTCCGATGGCTTCTCTGTTCTCAGGGAATCAGCTGAAACAGAAGGCTTGCAGGGGCCTTCTCTTTGAGGGGAGAGCAGAGCTCTGGGGCCCAGCTCCATCGTGACCATCAGCACCCACAGTCCAGCCAGCTGGGAAGACTGTACTTGCCTTCCCTGCCTGAAAAGCCATCTCCTTTCTTAAATGTGGGAGTAATTACTCTTTGGGGAGCCTATGTAATTACATGGGTGCTTCTCAGCTCAAAACGAATTGAGTGCCAGTTCTGGCCACGGACATTTTCTTCTCTGCTGATGGAAGGGTCCCCAGAGGAAGTGTCCTGCTTGCCTGGCTCTTGGCCTCGAGGACCCTTCACACCATCTAGTGTTGTGTCTTTTATCTTTGACATAAATATCAAATGTCTTCAGGTTGTGCATGTGATCTTAAGAAGCAATTCCCTGCTTCCAGGAGCTTCTGTTCTCCTCGGGAAAGGCACTTCACAGACGTAATTACAGGAGAGGACGGGAATCCTGCCCGTCGATACGTAGGGAACTCCAGAGTGCTGACAAAGCAGAGCCTGCTTTTATTTATTTATTTTATTTATTTATTTATTCATTTAAATTTTTTATTTGTTTACTATTTAACTTATTCAGTTTTGGCTGCGTTGGGTCTCTGTTGCTGCGCGCGGGCTTTGTTCTCTAGTTGTGGCGAGTGGGCGCTACTCTTCATGGCGGTGCGTGGGCTTCTCATTGCGGTGGCTTCTCTTATTGCGGAGCATGGCTTCTAGGCATGCGGGCTTCAGTAGTTGCGGGTCCAGGGCTCAGTAGTTGTGGTGCGCAGGCTCAGTAGTTGTGGTGCACGGGCTTAGTTGCTCCGCAGCACGTGGGATCTTCCCGGACCAGGGTTCCAACCCGTGTGCCCACCATTGGCAGGCGGATTCTCAACCAGTGTGCCACCAGGGAAGTCCGAGAGCCTGGTTTTAAATGCATTGTCAGAGCACGTGGCTCAGTGACTCGGGAAAGGGGGACGGCCCTCAAGTGCCCAGGACTTGGGTAGCTGCAGAGGTTGGCGAGGCTCTCAGAGCAGCGTGAGGTGGACTGGATGAGGCTCCTGAGGTGCTGGTAAGGACCTCCCTCCTTAGGATGTGGGTCTCCCGTCAGGAAGAGCGGGACGTGAAGGCAGGCAGACCCTGAGTTTGACTGAAGAGCCTCCCCTCTGTGCTGGTTTTGGTTTCTTCCTGTGCAGAATCTGAAACCTTGTAATTGGGACAGTGAGTCATCTGATCAAAAGATGTCATGTGTAGAGACTGTGGACGGCATGAAACGCGGGGTGGGGTGCGGTGGGTCAAGTCAGGGGGACTCTGGGCTCCAGCGCGATGCCCGACAGGAAGGGGCGAGGCCGCGGCGTGTTCCCGCTCATCCTAGGCCCCGGTAAGCAGTATGGACGTTCCCTTGGGGTTTTTCTGAATCATGAATGAGGTTGAGAGTATTTTCACGTGCTTAGAAGCCGTTTCTTCTTTTTAATTGGTAGACAGTCTTTAGAGCAGTTTTAGGGTTATAGGAGAATCAGAATCAAGCAGACAGCACTTTCCTATACCCGTTCCTCTGGGTTCCCTCCCTTGGTAACGTCTCTGGCCTGTGTGGTGCGTCCTCTCAGTGATGGATCGGCATTGACACCTAATTCTCCCCTGGAGTCTGTAGTTTATATCAAGGCTCACTCTCTGTGTCCTACTGTTCAGGTTTGGACAGGTGTGATGACCTGCAGCCACCACTGCAGTGCCACCCAGAACCATTTCACTGCCCGAAACATCCCTGGGGGCCACCTTCCCTACCAGTGCCCTACCAGAACATCCTACCAGTGCCCCCAAGCCCCTGACAGCTGCTGGTCTTGTTACTGTCTGTGTTTTTTTGCCCTTTTGAGAATGTCACGTAGTTGGAGTCCTTCATTCTGTGGTCTTTTCAGACTGGTGTCTTTCTGTTTTTATATGAAGGGCCTGTTCATGTCCACTGCCTGTCTTCCTGCCCCAATACTGTCTTGTTTTGTTTTGTTTTGTTCTGTTTTGTTTTCCTTGTCTTACTGCCTTTCAGAGTCGTCTTAAATGTTTCTAAATTTTTCCAGTTGGGGTCCTGTTAGTAAACATTGTTTTCCAAGGTTTATTGTCATTTTCCTGTATTTTCCCGCATTGCTATATAATTCATTACTTTTTTTTACTTTGAGAGGTTGAATACCATGCATTTCAAAAGTTTCTCAAAATCAGCACATTTGTGTGGATAAGATTCCTAGTTGAAGAGCACCCTCCTTGGTCAGTACTGGGGTGCAGCTTCTTTGCGGGGGGAGGAATGCATTGGTCTCCTGGTTCCCTTTCTGTTGGGTCTCAGTTCCCCTTGCTGGTTCTGGGCACTGCATCAGCCACTCTCCTGGGATAGGCCAGGCAGGTGGGGTCCTCACTTCCTGGCTCCAGAAGTTGTGTGTGTCTGAGAACACCTTTGTTTTTCCCTGAGGAGCAAGAGGACTCTTTTGGTTGGGGAGCGGCGTCCTAGGACTGCGGCCCTTGGGCCCCCACTGTTCTGTGTCATTTGGGCCCCAGCCATGCGTGGGAGATCTCTGACACAGGGACGCAGCTGTTAAAGTCCTCTTGGGGTTGTGTCATTTACAGTCCTCTGAGGAATACTCCTTTTCTTTAATGAAATTCCAGTGCTTAAGCTTTCTAGTCACTCATGAAAGGAATCTCAGAAAGGAAAGGAGACCGGTCCTCTCTGCCCCCAAGCAGGGGAGTGAGCCGACACTGTTAACCTAACAGTGAGAAAGTGGCTTGTGGGAAATGTGTAACCAGTTCTGAGTTCTGTGATTACAAGGCTGTCTGTGGAATCTTACTGTACCAAGGGGTCTTTTAAGACACATACATCATGGGTTGTTCCCTTGTGTTTTGAAACTAACCTAAAACCCCTAAATATTTGCAGTTCTGATTGCTTTCTTAATTTGTTATCCAGGTTTCCCGAAATCCATTTTCTTAAAGTTGAAAGTGCGAGAAGAGTGCAATTTTCTCATCTTCCCTTTACATAAAAGTGAATGTGGTCAAGCCGCTTAACCCATCACCAAATAGAAAATCATCTGGAACGTTCACATTAATGCTCTTTTCAAGCAGGAACAGTGCGTATATTTTTATGCCCATTACCAGTGAAAACTATAATGTTTTCTTATTGTGCTGTTTTTTTCGCATCAGGCAAAATGACAAGCAATTAGAAAAGCCCCACAAATCACACATTTTGTGAAATTACAAATGCAAAACCGGAAAGTAGAATAAGGTGCGCGTGATTCTACTTAGGCATTAAAATTAGAGTAGTTCATGGTCTGATCCCTCACTCTCTTGCATTTGGTAGTAACTTCCAGTGTGTGAACGAGTGGGCCCCCAGTCTTCATCCGGGCAGCCACAGATGTGACCAGTGACACCTGAATGGAATATGCGCAGAGCTTCTGGAAGACTTGCTGTCGATTTCTGAGCCAGGCTTCTCGAGGCTGAGCCGAGGCAGTTCTGCACAGACGCTTGTCTGCCTTGGGCGGCAACCAACTCTTTCCCCCGGCCCCCCTCATCCCCCCACCTCGTGTGTCCTGTCAGCAGCTGGGCACCCTCAGCCTTCCCAGGCCAGCAAAGCCTGGGTCCCGGACATCTCTGCATCTGGAGCTGGGGGTCAGGTGACCTGGCATCTCAGGGGACCTTGCTAACAGGACCCATCCTGCCTCTTCGATTGTTCCACATGAAGAACTTTGATTTGCAGTCAATGTCAGGAGTTTGTTGCCATCTGAAATGGCCTCTGAGCTTGGCATGGTCTTTTCCTTAACCTCCTCCACACCATTCCTTAGTTACACTGTGGCACGTGGGGTCTCAGTGTCCTGACCAGGGATTGAACCCAGGTACCCTGCATTGTAAGGCAGATTCTTTAACCCTGGACCACCAGGGAAGTCCCTACCCTTATGTTTTAACAGTTTTGGAGGTCTTCACAGAGATCTTGGATGGATTCACCTAACATCACCAGGTAAACTTCGTTTCAAAAGTAGTGCACCTCATTCCTCAAAACTTTTAAAGTAGAACTATTATAAGATCCAGAAATTCCACTTCTGTGTATTTTTTCGGAAGAAAACAAAAACACTAGTTCAAAAAGACACATGCACCCCTATGTTCATTGAGCATTATTTATAATAGCCAGTGTATAGCAGCAACCTAAGTGTCCATCCATAGATGAATGGATAAAGAAGATGTGTCATATATACATATATATTTATATGTCTACATATATATATATATATATATATATATACACATATATATATATATGTATATATATATAACTGTACACACACACACATAATGGACTATTAGCCAGAAAAAAAGAAAAGAAGAAGAAGAATGAGGGGCTTCCCTGTGGATGCAGTGGTTAAGAATCCGCCTGCCAGTGCAGGGGAAATGGGTTCAAGCCCTGGTCCGGGAAGATCCCACATGCCACGGAGCAGCTAAGCCCGTGTGCCACAACTATTGAGCCATGCTCTAGAGCCTGTGAGCCACAACTACTGAACCCACGTACCACAGCTACTGAAGCCCGCTCACCTAGAGCCCATGCTCTGCAACAAGCTAAGCCACCGCAATTAGAAGCCCATGCACCGCAAGGAAGAGAAATCCCTGCTCACCGTAACTAGAAAAGAGGCTGCATGCAGCAACAAAAACCCAATGCAGCCAAAAGTAAAATAAATAAATTTTTAAAAATTAAAAAAAATGAAATCTTGCCATTTTGTGGCAACGTGGATGGAGCTAGAGTGTATTATGCTAAGTGCAATATGTCAGACAGAGAAAGACAAATACCATATGATCTCATTTGTATGTGGACTCTAAAAAACAAAACAAATGAACTAATGTCACTAAACAGAAACAGACTCATAGATACAGAGAACAAACAGGTGGTTGCCAGAAGAGGGTAGGTGGATGAGTGAAATAGGTGAGGGAGATTAAGAGGAACAGATAAGCAGTTAGAAAATAAATGAGTCATGGGAATGAACTATACAGCATGGGCAATACAGTCAATAGCATTATAACTTTGTACGGTGACGGATGGTAACTAGACCATAACTAGAGTTAATCTTGGTGATCATTTTTTAATGTACAGAAATATTGATATTATGCACCTGGAACTAACGTAGTTTTGTAGGTCAGTTACACTTCAATTAAACTTTTTTAATTCAAACGAAAACAATAGTGTGCCTCGTTAACTAGAGATGCTTAGTCATACAGCAGTTCTCTAGAACGTATTCATCCTGTGTAACTGTAACTTTATACCCGTTGAACAACTCCCCATTCTCTCCTCCCCAACCCCTGACAATTTATGGGTGACTCTTTTAGATACCTCACCTCATGTAAGTGGAAACACACAGTTTTGTCCTTCTGTGACTGACTTATTTCACCTATCATAATGTGTTCTGTTTATATCCCCGTTGTCACAACTGGTAGGATTTCCTTCTAATAGGAAAGTCTGAATAATATCCTATGTATATACCCCATTTTCTTTATCCATTTCTCTGTGGATGAAAATTTGCATTTTTTTCCTACCTTGGCTCTGGTGAATAATGCTGTAATGACTATAGAGGTGCATGTATCTCTTCTAGATATTGATTTCCTTTTCTTTGAATATACAGGCTATATTATATTGTATTATATTCTATTACATTATATTCTATTATAGTTATTGTGCTTCCCGGATCTTGTGTTTTTCACAAATTGAAGGTTTGCAGCAACTCTTTGTTGAGCAAGTCTGTTGGCACTGTATTTCCAACAGTAGTTGCTCACTTCTTGTCTTTGGGTCATATTTTAGTAATTCTCACACTATTTCAAACCCTCCATCAGCAAAAAGGTTACTACTCGCCGAAGGCTCAGATGATGGTTAGCATTTTTTAGCAGTAAAGTATTTTTAATTTTCTTTTTGTTTCGGCTGTGCTGCACACCACATCACGTGGGATCTCAGTTCCCCGACCAGGGATCAAACCTGCGCCCCCTGTAGGAAGGCGGATTCTTAACCACTGGACCACCAGGGAAGTCCCTAAAGTATGTTTTTTAACATCTTTATTGGAGTATAATTGCTTTACAGCGTTGTGTTACTTTCTGCTGTATAACAAAGTGAATCAGTTGTATGTATACCTATATCCCCATATCCCCTCCATCTTGCGTCTCCCTCCCACCCTCCCTTTCCCACCCCTCTAGGTGGACACAAAGCACTGAGCTGATCTCCCTGTGCTATGCGGCTGCTTCCCACTAGCTATCGGTTTTACATTTGGTAGTGTACACGTGTCCATGCCACTGTCTCGCTTCGTCCCAGCTTACCCTTCCCCCTCCCCGTGTCCTCAAGTGAATTCTCTATGTCTGCGTCTTTATTCCTGTCCTGCCACTAGGTTCATCAGAACCACTTTTTTTTTCCTTTGGTTTCCATCTCGCTTCGTCCCAGCTTACCCTTCCCCCTCCCTGTGTCCTCAAGTGCATTCTCTACGTCTGCATCTTTATTCCTGTCCTGCCACTAGGTTCATCAGAACCACTTTTTTTCCTTTGGATTCCATAAATATGTGTTAGCATACGGTATTTGTTTATCTCTTTCTGAGTTACTTCACTCTGTTTCACAGACTCTAGGTCCATCCACCTCACTACAAATAGTTCAATTTCGTTTGTTTTTATGGCTCAGTCAAATTCCATGGTATATATGTGCCCCATCTTCCTTATCCATTCATCTGTCAGTGGACGCTTAAGTTGCTTCCATGTCCTGGCTATTGTAAATAGTGCTGCAGTGAACATTGTGGTACGTGTCTCTTTTTGAATTATGGACTTCTCAGCGTATATGCCCAGGAGTGGCATTGCTGGATCATATGGTAGTTCTATTGTTAGTTGGGTTTTTTTTGTATAAATTTATGTATTTTTATCTATTCATTATTTTTGGCTGTGTTGGGTCTTTGTTGCTGTACGCGGGCTTTCTCTAATTGCAGCGAGCAGGTGCTTCAGTGTTGTGGTGCGCGGGCTTCTCATTGCGGTGGCTTCTCTTGTTGTGGAGCGCGGGCTCTAGGCATGCGGGCTTCAGTAGTTGTGGCATGCGGGCTCAGTGGGTGTGTCTCGCGGGCTCTAGAGTGTAGACTCAGTAGTTGTGGCACACGGGCTTAGTTGCCCTGCGGCATGTGGGATCTTCCCGGACCAGGACTTGAACCCATGTCCCATGCATTGGGAGGAGGATTGTTAAACACTGTACCACCAGGGAAGCCCTATTTTCAGTTTTTTAAGGAACCTCCATACTGTTCTCCGTAGTGGCTGTATCAATGTACATTCCCACCAACAGTGCAGGGGGAGGGTTCCCTTTTCTCCACACCCTCTCCAGCATTTATTGTTTGTAGATTTTTTGGTGATGGCCATGCTGAGTGGTGTGTGCTGATACCTCACCGTAGTTGTGATTTGCCTTTCTCTAATGGTTAGTGTCATTGAGCATCCTTTCATGTGTTTGTTGGCAATCTTATATCTTCTTTGGAGAAATGTCCATTTAGGTCTTGTGTCCACTTTTGGATTGAGTTGTTTGTTTTTTTGATATTGAGCTGTGTGAGCTGCTTGTATATTTTGGAGATTAATCCTTTGTCAGTTGCTTCATTTACAACTATTTTCTCCCACTCTGAGAGTTGTTTTTTTGTCTTATTTATGGTTTCCTTTCCTGTGGAAAAGCTTTTAAGTTTGAATAGGTCCCATTTGTTTATTTTTGTTTTTATTTCCATTTCTCTAGGAGGTGGGTCAAAAAGGATCTTGCTGTGATTTATGTCATAGAGTGTTCTGCCTGTGTTTTCCTCTATGAGTTAGACAGTGTCTGGCCTTACCTTTAGGTCTTCAATCCATTTTGAGTTTATTTTTGTGTTATGGTGTTAGTAGTGTTCTCATTTCATTCTTTTACAGGTAGCTGTCCAGTTTTCCCAGCGCCACTTATTGAAGAGGCTGTTTTTTCTCCATTGTATATTCTTGCCTCCTTCATCAAAGCTAAGGTGACCATATGTGCGTGGGCTTATCTCTGGGCTTTCTATCCTGTTCCATTGATCTATATTTCTCTTCCCCAAAGTATATTTCAATAAATGTATGTACATTGTTTGTTTAGACACAAGGCTGTCACACACTTAACAGACTACAGTATAGTGTAAACAGAAGCTTTTCATGCACGGGTACACCAGAAATTTCATGTGACTCGCTTTATGGCGGTATTGGCTTCATTGCAGTGTTCTGGAACTGAAGCTGCAGTGTCTCTGAGCTGGGCCTGTACACCCAGAAGTGGGATTGCTGGATCATATGGAAATTTTATTTAAAAGATTTTGAGAAAACTACATACTGTTTTCCACAGTGCCTGCACAATGTTACATTCCTGCGTACAATATGCAAGGGTTACGATTTCTCTACCACCTTGACAACTCTTATCTTTAAAAAAAAATAAAAAATTGTAGGCATTCTAAGAGATGTGAGGTAGTATCTCATGATGATTTTGATTTGCATTTCCCAGATGATTAGTGACGTTGAGCACCTTTTCATGTACCTGGTGCTGTGTTACGTCTTTCTAACACACATACACACACACAGAGGGATAGAAGGAATCTTTTGGAAGTGATGAGTATATTATCGTGATGGTGGTGATGGTATCACAGGTGTGTGCATATGTCCAAACTCATCAAGTTATATACATTAAACATGGGCTAGATTTTGTATATCAGTTCTACGTAAATAAAGCCGTAAAAGCCCAGCAACAAGTGGTGTATTTCATGAGCCAGTGAAGCCCAGGTACATCTTGTCTCCTCTCCCAGGGGTGAACCCAAGCAGCCTTTGAACTTGGCTCACTTTCTGTTTCTTTAGTTTCCCCTTCTATTACTTTTGTGTTTCTCCTTTGTTCTCAGATTCCAGCTAAGTGGTTCCCCATTGGTGGCAGCAGTGGTTCTGAGTTTGGCTCTGTCGTTTGAAGACTTGATGGTCTCTAAAGGGATTAAGTTTCTACAGAACTGATCTCAGTTAGGTGAGAGGTAACAGAGCATCTAGTTTGTTAGTCTTTTCTTAGTCTTTTCTGTTTGTCTATTTGTCTACTTTGACAAGCTCAAATCAATTAAGAATCTCTTGCCCAATGGGATGAGAATGGCTCTTTAGTATCTAGACTGGTGAGTGTTTATTCCTGACCCAAGTCTAAGACTTAAAGCTGCAGGTAAAAGTTCCATTTCTCTGTATGTCTGTGTGTCTATAATTCAAAAAGGTCTTTACCTCTGACAGTGCGAATATGTAATGTTTTCCTACTTCTGGATCTATTAAAGTAGATTGTAGAGTCTGTTAAATTAAAGGGTTTCTGTCCTGATTGGCTTACAAAGATACAAATGTGCTTATAAAAATTATATATCCCTAAAATTCTCAGAGAGAAAGGAATTAGAACTTCTAATACTTTAAATGTGCTAGAAAAATATTCTTATTGAAATCAAGTCAGGGAATTCCCCAGCGGTCCAGTGGTTAGGACTCGGTGCTTTCACTGCCAGGGTCCAGGTTCAGTCCCTGGTCAGGAACCTAAGATCCAGCAAGCCCCTCGGTGCAGCCAAAAAAAAAAATCAACTCAGAAATTTAAAGACTTCAAGTTTACATAATTTAGGTAAATCTTTGACACATGAAGCTAGTTTAATATTTTTGGTTTAATAAAAAGTTATTCGTATCTTATTTATCAGTATTAGGCATACATTTAAAACAATTCTACTTGGGTGTGTTCTTCCTAAATTTATATAGGTGTGCCCATCAACTAAGCTCATATTACTTCTACTTAATGTTTAAGGTTATGAAAAATGTAAGTTTGTGTTTAACCACATTTAGTTTTTATTCTGACAAACTTTCTTTCAACAGTAACTATGTTTTCTACTGTGTTAGCTTGTCGATAAATTCCCAGATCTTCAGTTTACGTAAACCCTTGAACTGGTACTAAGTTGTGCTACTTACTGGATAATCATTGGATACCGAGGTCATTTGTAAGCAAGACAGAAACCTGAGGCATTGATTACTAAGCATAATCTCAAGTTATATGCTCTTGCTGCATATGTTTACTTGTTACCTAGAGGCTCTGTCTGTGGGTGTGTTAATGAATGTGTTTGTCTCTGCCACTTGAATAAGTTGTGTAAGGGATGTTTGTGGCTGTGTAAAGTTGTGTTATGTGTGTTCATGAGCTCTGCTAGCCTGAAATGCTGATGTGTGATGGGCAGTTGTCAATCATTCACTCCTAGTTTTCTTTGTGAAATGGAAGTAACTTTGGTTCAAAGTTAGTATTAATATACTATGAATGAGACTTGACCCATAGTGATGTTATCGGCTGGAACAGAACTCAGGTTCAGCTGCTCATCGCTCAGAAGTCAGTGTTCCAGAGACAAGGGTTGGTGGAAGAAGAAAGATGCTTTATTCAGGAAGCTGGCAACCTGGGAAGATGGTGGGCTAGTGTCCCCAATACCATCTCCCAGTTGCCAATGAGAGGGAAAAGGGGTTGATAGGGAAAAGACGGGAAGTCTCTGGGCTGTGCCGGTGGGGGCTCCATGCAGAGTAGCACAGTCAGCTCTGACCATCCTCTTGAAATTGGTCATGCAGCGGTGTGGTCAGTGTCATGTTGATTGTTTCAGGCACAGTTAATCTTCAATTCCAGTGTTGGTTTGTTCCCATTTCCTTGAGGCCAGTTCCTGGAATTGTGTAAGCCATTGGTTCAGGTCTGCTCAAGATGGAGCAGCTTGTGTCATAGCTCCAGTCTGGTCATCATACAGTTAGCTTTCTCCTCTTGTAGTGGTTTTAGTATCTGCAAAACAAGTTAGGAGTGTGTGTCTGACACTGTTACTTACGTCCTTCGGGAGGAAGTAAAGATTCTGTGACTGCTGTTGTCCTAATCAGTAACTGCTTGAACCTGTTCTTTGGTGACTCAGGGGAGGCCTGGGAGACTGCAGCTATTTTACAAACAAGAGGCAGGGGACATGGAAGGGCCCTGCATGGTCCTCCTTGGTTCCAGCAACCGAGAGGTACAACTTTGTATGCAAGATAATGCGATGTAGTTTTGTTTATTAACAGGAACAAAAATAGTTTGGTCCTAAAGTAAAATGACTGATTGTTCCAGCACCAGAAAGAGGATAGTGAAGGACACAACCTGAATGAGTATAGAAAGTTGTAGGAGACGGGTAGAAAGGGAATTTTATTTGTCTGAGCCGAAGGCAGCTCAGTTTTGATGTTTATTCCAGAGATTTTCAAAAAAGAGCTTATGGTTCTCTTAGTAGCAAATATTATATTGATGCAAAGCTGGAGTTTGGTTTTCTCTCTGTACAAATGATAAATTTTTTTCATGGAGTATTGGTCTCTTTAATAAGTGGTTGGAAAAGTTGTTCTCTAAATCTGCCTAAACAGCAGAGATTCTGTATCTCACTGGAAGAGGTTTCTGCACCTAGTTCTGAATTCATCCGGCCTTATTATTTTTTTGAAAATAAATGCACAGGGACTTCCCTGGTGGCTCCTTGGTGAAGAATCCGCCCGCCAGTGCAGGGCACACTGGTTCAAGCCCTGGTCCGGGAAGATCCCACGTGCTTTTAGAAACTAGAGCACGGAAAGACTAAGGTCATGTGAAATTTGAAACGCTAAATATTGTCATAGTGTTAAGCAGTTTGAAGATTGTTGGAAGAAATTATTTGTCATTCATTCAAGCAATAAACATTTGATGAATACTTGCAAAACATAAAAAACCTCTAGAGCCCGTGAGCCACAACTACTGGAATCGATGTGCCTAGATCCCATGCTCCGGAAGAAGAGAAGCCACCGCATGGAGACGCCGACACACCGCAATGAAGAGTCGCCCCCGCTCCACTGCAACTAGAGAAAGCCCACGTGCAACAACGAAGACCCAACGCAGACAAAAATAAATAAATATATAAATAAATGTATTGGGGGAAAAAAAGAAAGAAAATAAATGCACAACAAAATTTCTGCATTTCTGAGAAAGTTAAGCTTCCTTAAAACTGTGTTCCTTTTGGTCTGTTTTTTTTTTTTTTTTAAAGTCTACTGTCAGGAACTCCCTGGCACTTCAGCGGTTAGGATTCTGCGCTTCCACTGCTAGAGGCCTGTTTTCGATCCCTGATCAGGGAACTAAGATCCTGCAAGCTGCGTGGCGAGGCCGAAGAAACAGCCAAGACAAAATAATCATCTCTTGGCTGTTAAACAAAGTCAAGGACCTTTAGTTCCTCCTCAAGGGCTATTGGGTAATATTCTGAGCCACGTCCTTGGAGCTGTTTGGCAGAGACTGAAACCCCCAGCAGGTGGAAGAAGTTAACTGCATGTTGCCCACAAGCACGTAGACCCCAGACCAGTTGGAACCAGAAGGCTGATGATGTTGAGTCCCCGTTACCTCACCACTGACCAATCAGAAGAATGACCGTGAGCTGATCACGCACCCTGTAACCCTCTCTTCAACATGTAGCCCCTTTCTCTTTTCCCTGTATAGTCCTCAAGCAAAACTTCAGGAGGGGAGAGTTGGTTCTTCGGGACATGAGTCCACCTCTCTTCTGGACTGCCGGCTTCCTCAATAAAGCTATCTTTCCTTTTACCCAAAAGTTGTCTCTCAGTATTGGAGTCCTGAATGATGCAAGACCTGCCTCATCTTCTGTAGTTTTCTCTACATGAAAAATAATTGAGGACTATTTTTCAGAGTTAAGAAATGTGGTTGGATAATCACAACGCCATTAAGCAACACCTCGTTGGACAGCAAAGAGGCGAAGCCGACTGGTAATGACCACACACATCCTGACTGTGAGAAGACTTTCATCTTTATTGTAGTTCCCCAAAAGCTGCATCGCACGGTACTCTTGAACAATCTAAAATAACATACAAACATGCTGAGGCAAGTTAAAAAATTAGGACTGAATTCCCACAATTCAATAATGAGAACTAAAAAAATACAAATTTATGCTTACAAGAATTGGGAGGAAATACCCACTATGCTATAAGTAGAATGGAAATATTATGTAATAGATAAAATCAACAATCTCTCTTGAAAATGTGAGTAAAATTGTATATATGTGTAAATATACAACAGCTACAGTTCTCATCACAAAAGTTTGTAGTAATAAGATGTTTCAAAATGAAGACTATTTCAAAACTATTTAAAATAAATATATAAATATAAAATATAAAAATACAATAATTTTATAGGTGACATTTTCAAAATAAGCCAGTGAAACTTAAGTCATGAGTCATGACCCTGTGGCTGTAATTATATATATATATATATTTTTCTAATTATATATTTTAATGTTGTTCCCTCCTATTCTGAGCCGCTACACTCCACCTTCAAATGCTTCTAGACTGGGGCAAACAAGTGTATAAAAAATGGGACCTCCAATGTTCGTCTCAGGGGAGATGGAAATGAAATGATCTGAAAATTGAGGTGGTGCCTTCCAAAAGGGTGGAATCTGAATCAACCCTGTTTTCTTATTGTCCTGCCACAGACTCCTAGAAGCACGCCCCGCTCCTAGGAGTATAACACGAAAACTGGCCTCCGCTCATTCTAGAAGATGCTGGCTTCTTCTCGATGATCTGCACAAGAGGCTTCTCCCTTCCTTCTTCACGGCTGTCGTCAGTGTCTGGATTGACCTCTTGTTGAACATCCTCATCTCTCCTGGGCTCTGTGATCTGGAAGTAAGAGAAGGAGCAAGGATGTCAGATTTCAAAGTGGCAACTGTCCAGATATAAAGGTTTTCACATTCTTAGTCAATTCTAACCAGAATTGAGACTCATTTATGATTGGAGTTTTATCTCAAATTCTCCATTCTGAACCCCAGTCCTGAACCATTCATTGTTTTCAAGTGTGATTCTTGGACTTTGGTGACCCTGACTCCAAAAACTACTGAATACACCCAAGGTCAGGCCCAGTAATCTGCTTTATAGCCCAGACTCCAGGTGATTCTGCTCAGGGAGCTGGCATTTGGAGAATGCTGCTTTAGTCTTAACTCACCTTGGTCCTTTGGCACCACTTAAATTCTGAACTTGGAAGCACACTACAGACATCACTGACAAGTCAACATCGTGGACCAGGAGACCTGAGGCCGGATCCCTAACCCTAACCCTGCATCCTAATGTCTATGTTATTATTAAGTTTTCATTTATTTACTTATTTTCTTTCTTTTATTTTTGGCTGCATTGGGTCTCTGTGGCTGTGTGTGGGCTTTCTCTAGTTGTGGTGAGCGAGGACTACTCTCCGTTGCTTCTCCTGACGGCTTCTCTTGTTGCGGAGCACGGGCTCTAGGCGCACAGGCTGAGTAGTTGCGACTTGCGGGCTCTAGAACGCAGGCTCAGTAGTTGTGGCTCGTGGGCTCTAGAGCGCAGGCGCAGTAGTTGTGGCGCACGGGCTTAGTTGCTCCGCGGCATGTGGGGTCTTCCCAGACCAGCGCTCAAACCTGTGTGCCCTGCATTGGCAGGCGGTTTCTTAACCACTGTGCCAACAGGGAAGTCCCTGGATCCTAATGTTTAAATAATACTCAGCCCTAAACTTGGTTAGTGTTATGTGCTGAATGTTTGTGTCCCCCAAAATTCTTATGTTGAAATCTTAAAATCTTAACCCCTAGGGTGCTGGTCTTAGGAGGTGGGGTCTTTGGGAGGTTATTAGGTCATGGGGTAGAGCCCTCATGAATGAGATTATTGCCCTTGTAAAAGAGACCGTGCTGTGTTGTTTCTAAGCGACGCGGTCTGTAGTAGGGCAGGTTGAATGGACTAAGACAGCTAGCTTGCAAGATTTAAACCAAATGTTTGCTCAATCCTCTGCTCACATCTAGAACTCTAATGTGTCAATTGTAATAAGCCATGCTGAAGATGGCATTCCTTAACCTTCAGTCGTTGTGATAAACCCCCTTGACCATAAACGTGAGGGGGAAAAGGTGAATTGTACTAGAGGAATCATTGGTCCAGAAGTGGTGAGTCAGGGGGAATAAAGAGTCACAGGTGATCTGGCCATAGGCAATTTGAAAGTAAATTTGGATGAATATAAAGCTAGTCATAATTCATCTTTTCTTATTGAACGTGTGGGCTGTTCTATCTAATATCCTGTTTGTGGACATTTACTTTGTTGTAGATAAATGCTAGAACCCATAACCCTGAGGGATGTAAGGCCAAAAATGAATGAAAAAGAGAAACTGGAAACACAGTATATGGAAAAGAATCACCATCTCGTCAAAGCTGTTATTTGGACCCAATTGCTTTGGGTGAAATAACTTCAGTGAGACCCATGCGTCTGGGACAAACTGGTTTCCCCGAGGTCTGGTGCCCACGGACCTCGCGGTGCTGGTGTCTGTGTGTGGCTGTCAGTCCGTGGCTGGCGCAGAGTCGGCACGTGGCTGTGTGCCTGGCTGGCCCCCTTCACAGCGTGAGAGGTGATGTGGGTCCAGCAGTGGGATTCCTCCGATTTCCTCAGTAGACAACACGTCATTCCACCTGCACCTTTGCGCACGCAGACCTACCTTTGCGCAGGCCGATGACCTCAGGCCTGCGTGGTCCTGGGGCCTCTGGGGCAAGAGGGCGCGATCTCTTCCCCACACCCAGAGCTCTGGATCAAAAGCCTGGATCTGGAAAGACAAACAGCCCCTGGCAATGAGGATGCCGCTGCCTCCCATTGCCCCGCCTCCGGTTCTTTCTCATCTGTCCCCAAGTCCCAAACCGAGTCCCCCATGATCCCCACCTCCTCTCCGTCCCTCCCCCTCCCCGAGACCGCCACAGCCCACCCACCTGCTCGCACTCTTCCCGAGTGACCCATGTCTTCCAGCCCATGGAACGGATGAACTGGGAACACAGTTTGTGGAACAAGGCATGCTGGGAGCTGTTCTTTCCATAGAGGAACGAAACGATGGCCTGCTTGGGGGCCTGGTTGTTCTCTTCCATGTCGCTGGCCACATAGCTGGGGAAAGACATCAGGTCGCTGTCATCAGGACAGGAAGGGCCTCCACTTGAGATCAGCTTCCCAGAAAAGAGGCAGGCTGAGCATCCTCACACGACCCACCCAGCCCTGCCCAGCGTCACCGGGAGCTGCCCAGTCATCAAGGAGCCACTGCCAGGCAGGACCTTCAGAAGGGTGCCTCTCACACCTTGATGATGAGGACACGATCCAAACCCCCCGTTCCCTTCAACTTGTTTTATGTGCACACACCTCTCTTCCTATGTTGTAGGTACATGTACAGTTCCTGAGGGCAGGAGCTGATCTGATCTGTTTCTGCATTCATCCCTCTCCTAGCAAATGACACATTTAGGGCTTGGTTCATATTGATGCATGAATTCAACAGCCTTTTGTGAATCTCTGTTCCCACCACCTCATATTCCCCAGCATGTAGGGTGTACTTTATAAGGTTTGTTAGATGAATGAATGAATGAATGAATGAACATTTTATCTCATGGCCAAATGCAATACTGATTACCTAGAAGTCTCACAATAACAAACATTTGCCCAATGAAAAGAATTGTGCTGAGTGTTTTGGGAATGCATTGACATTTTGACGAGACCTGCCTTCCACGTGGTGTCTAGTCTAGTGGGACCGGGGAAGGGGAAAGGGGGAGATAAGAAATGACTATAATGCAAAGCATCACATTATAATACAATTTGAACTAAAGTGCCTCTGGGATTCAGAAGTTAGGGAGATCGGGCATCGTGAAGGTTTTGGTGTTTGAACCCACTTTAAGGATGGGGTCGTTTTCTTCAGATAAATGTATGGCAAAGATACCTGGATAGAAAGCTCAATAGAAACTTAGAGGGCAGGGTATTTGGAAGGAGCAGTGAAACACAGGAGTAAAGTATCAGGACGGTGTGCTGGAGATTGCAGAGAGAGTTAAATCCCAACGCAGAACTCTGGCCTTGATTTGGCATGTCATTAGCCAATGAAATTGTGTGAAGCGGTCAGACCTGTGTTTTGGAAGGATGTTCAGGCAAATAGAGCCAACTGGCTTGGGAGACTTGGAAGAAACATCAGTGGGGAGCATTTGACACCAAATCCGCGCTATGTGATACGGGCCCCGATTGTGGCATTTGTCGTGGGAATGCAGAAACGGAAGATAATCACACTTGGTGCTGATGTCGGAAGACCTGAGACCGGAGAATTCGAACCGGAAACGTCTCAAGTCTGTTACTCGGGGGCAGGATGGTGTCAGTTCTTTCTTCCTCTCCTCTTAGGAAAGTTTCGCGTTTTGCTTTGTTTCTTTCAGTGTTTTAATTGACATTAGGGTAGTTTGTTTTGACAATGAATGCTATAAAAAACAGAACATGGTTTGAAAAAGAAACCACGGTACCGTAATCCTGTCATTTTCACACCTAGAGTCAGTACAAAGGGGTTTAAAAAAA
This sequence comes from Mesoplodon bidens, assembly GCF_964165515.1. Classification (NCBI taxonomy): domain Eukaryota; kingdom Metazoa; phylum Chordata; class Mammalia; order Artiodactyla; family Ziphiidae; genus Mesoplodon; species Mesoplodon bidens. The sequence goes on along the minus strand of NW_027672178.1, from coordinate 59,661 downwards.
TAGATGAAAGGTCAGAGCCCCACATCTCTCCCTCTGCCCTCCCAGGGTGTTGAATATTGATGGCGGGGATGGAGCAAGGTACTCACAGAGCTATGAAGAAATGGATTATCTGGAATTGCCAGGAGAAGAGGCCGGCCCGGCTGACATACGCTATCACCATCGACAGGAGATACTGATGGAAAGAGGGGAAAAAACGTAGGAGAGAGGTCACATCCTGGAAGAGGAGAAAGAGTGGGAGGGAGAAGGGAGCAGGGGACGAGGAATGGGTGGTGCCACTTGGAGGAGAGACCCCCGTGTGGGGTGAGCCTGATTATTTGGGGAAGGGGAGAGGACAGAAGGTCAGAGTTGGCGGCGCTCCAAGGATGGGAGGCTGTGGGATTGAGGGCGTGGACTTAGGGCCGCGGGCACAGGACGGTGTTCGATGAACCGGAGCCAAGGCGAGTCCCCAGGATCTGAGAGGAGAGGGGACTTAGGCAGCAACCACCAAAGGGGCACTCCTGGGGCTCAGATCCCAGAGGGGACCTCGAGGCCCCTGGAGGGAAGTGTTGACAAGGCATGAGGTTAGGAGGGGAGTGGAAACGTGGGTGTAGAAAGCACCCAGCGCGCCCACCTAGAACAGGCGCTGGAGCAGGAATCCATCTCAGTGGGTGACTTACCTTGTCAGATACTTCCAGGTTTTTGTCCCAGGCGAGGAATTTCTTAACGACGGGATCCTCTGTGAAAAAAGGGCAGATGTTGCCAGTGGGAACAGGGCTGTCGTGGGAGCATTCCAGAGCCAAGAGGGTGAACCGCGCCCCCCTGGGGAAATGCCAAGATGTGGCCCAGGGTGAAGCTGACGGAAAGAGGGGAGGGAAGACCATTCACTGTGGGAGGAAAGGGGGTGACTTCCCTTCTGGGGGGGCCGAGTGACAGGGAGTGATGCCCCTTCATCATGCATTCACGTACCTGCAGAGGGCATCAAGATACTCTCAGCCAATGTCTCAATTGACAGTCATGTCAGGGGGTGAAGATGGCTTGTCAGCCCCTCCTCCCTCCACCCCGAACATGCCAGTAAGATTCAAAAGGCCAGTAAGAGCTAGAGTCTCGGGTACAGTTGAAACCAAGGGAACCTAATCCTGTATCATTTCTAAATCTAACCTAGTCTTGTATCATTTCTAAGTCTAACCTCATCCTGTATCTTTTATGTGCCCCCCATATCCTTTATCCGTAGACAGTCCGCCAGGGACGGAGAGCACACCAAGTAGCAGGGAATTCTTTTCCACTGGGAAAGTGTAGTCATGGGAAGTTTTGGTTTGTTTGTTTTTCAAGTATAGGATTGGAGGTTGCTGGGCAGGGCGGTGGGTCCTTACCAAGCATCTACTTGAAGACCTCGTGGTGCTCAGGCAGCACTGAAGACACCCGCTGTCGCTTGAGCTTCATCTTGAGCTCACTGAACGACTCCACGACCCAGGTGTCGGCCTCGTGGTGCTCAGGCAGCACTGAAGACACCCGTTGTCGCTTGAGCTTCATCTTGAGCCCACTGAACGACTCCACGACCCAGGTGTCGGCCTCGTGGTGCTCAGGCAGCACTGAAGACACCCGCTGTCGCTTGAGCTTCATCTTGAGCCCACTCAGCGACTCCACGACCCAGGTGTCCTGGGCCTCAGCGGCCGTGTTGCCCTCCACCTCCGCTCCGAACGCCACTGACCTCTTCCTCTTACAGCCGGGGCGCTGAGGCGGGGGGCTGCAACCAGCCCAGGGAGCTGACGAAGGAGAAGAGACTGCAGTATGATGCTCTCGTCTTGGGAATCCAGCCACTGGTGACCACCCAACCCCACCCCGACTCCGCCTCCCCCCCCGAAGCACCCCCGTGCTTTCCAGTCTCACAGACCGCTGACCTTGCCCCAAGTCATCTTTCCATCTTTCTCTGTCCATATCTACCTATCCCTCCCCTGACTCTTTTTGTCATTTGTCCAGCTTCCCGTTCTCGAAACTCTTTCTCATGGTAGATAATTTCTCCCACCAGGAATAAAAAAAAAGAACCCTCCCCTTGTTTCCTCTCTCCTCTTCTCTCATCCTTGGATCTCATCTCCTAACCCTGTTTCTTGCTCCCCAGGTGTTCCGTGTCCCCAGCTCCTGTGCTCTCCTCCCTCAATCTCTGGCTCTCTGAATGTCTCCTTTCTTTCATAGGCACCTTATGCAGGTGCTCCTTCCCGACCTCTGTACCCTTTCCTCCTTACTGGTCAAATCTCTGAAATTCCTTCTCATGCCAGTTCCCTCACCTGATGGTCCTGGGCTTTCTTCATAGACAGTCAACTCCATGGGGTACCCTGAAGAGCTGGACTGGGAGTTCAGCTCCTCAGCCTGGGAAGTCGGTTGACGATTGTCCATGATGTCTCCCAGACTCTTCCCTTCCTCGAAGCCTAGACTCTGCTTTGTCCCAACTCTTCTTCTGGACTTGGGCTAAACACAAGTGGTCGTCCCTTCTCCAAGCTGCGGGGCAACTGTCAGTGGAGAGAAGCTCTGGCAAGATTCTGTTGTCTACTACTGCTGCCAAGCACCAAGGAGTCTGGTCCATCCAATCGGGAAGGTCGGAAGCCTCTGATGTCATCATCGGAGTTTGAAGGAAACCAGTTTGAAGGAAAACACAAGTAACTGTCAGACCTATGCGTGCACTTGTCCCAGAGATCAGGGGTAAATGGTATCTCCTGCCACTGACCCAACCTCTGCCCGTCCTCCAAAACCCCCCTCAAGGTATCCGGACCCCTCTTTTTTTTTGTCATAAATGGCAAAATTTTATTTTTTTTTCTTCATCTTTATTTTTTTTTTTTGCTTTATAACAAATTTAATCAGTTATACATATACATATGTTCCCATATCCCCTCCCTTTTGCGTCTCCCTCCCACCCTCCCTATCCCACCCCTCCAGGCGGTCACAAAGCACCGAGCTGATCTCCCTGTGCTATGCGGCTGCTTCCCACTAGCTATCTACCTTACGTTTGGTAGTGTATATATGTCCATGCCGCTCTTTCACTTTGTCACAGCTTACCCTTCCGCCTCCCCATATCTTCAAGTCCATTCTCTAGTAGGTCTGTGTCTTTATTCCTGTCTTACCCCTATGTTCTTCATGACATTTTTTTTCTTAAATTCCATATATATGTGTCTGCATACAGTATTTGTCTTTCTCTTTCTGACTTACTTCGCTCTGTATGACAGGCTCTAGGTCCATCCACCTCATTACAAATAGCTCAATTTCGTTTCTTTTTATGGCTGAGTAATATTCCATTGTATATATGTGCCACATCTTCTTTACCCATTCATCCGATGATGGACACTTAGGTTGTTTCCATCTCCGGGCTATTGTAAATAGGGCTGCTATGAACATTTTGGTACATGTCTCTTTTTGAATTATGGTTTTCTCAGGGTATATGCCCAGTAGTGGGATTGCTGGGTCATATGGTAGTTCTATTTGTAGTTTTTTTTTTTTTTTTTTTTTTTTTTTTTTTTTTTTTTTTGCGGTACGCGGGCCTCTCACTGCTGTGGCCTCCCCCGCTGCAGAGCACAGGCTCCGGATGCGCAGGCCCAGCGGCCATGGCTCACGGGCCCAGCAGCTCCGCGGCATGTGGGATCCTCCCAGACCGGGGCACGAACCCGTATCCCCTGCATCGGCAGGCGGACTCTCAACCACTGCGCCACCAGGGAGGCCCCTATTTGTAGTTTTTTAACGAACCTCCATACCGTTCTCCATAGTGGCTGTACCAATTCACATTCCCACCAGCAGTGCAAGAGTGTTCCCTTTTTTCCACACCCTCTCCAGCATTTATTGTTTCTAGATTTTTTGATGATGGCCATTCTGACTGGTGTGAGATGATATCTCATTGTAGTTTGGATTTGCATTTCTCTACTGAGTAAAGATGTTGAGCATCCTTTCATGTGTTTGTTGGCAGTCTGTATATCTTCTGTGGAGAAATGTCTATTTAGGTCTTCTGCCCATTTTTGGATTGGGTTATTTGTTTTTTTATTATTGAGCTGCATGAGCTGCTTATACATTTGGGAGATTAATCCTTTGTCAGTTGCTTCATTTGCAAATATTTTCTCCCATTCTGAGGGTTGTCTTTTGGTCTTGTTTATGGTTCCTTTGCTGTGCAAAAGCTTTGAAGTTTCATTAGGTCCCATTTGTTTATTTTTGTTTTGATTTCCATTTCTCTAGGAGGTGGGTCAAAAAGGATCTTGCTGTGATTTATGTCATAGAGTGTTCTGCCTATGTTTTCCTCTAAGAGTTTGATAGTTTCTGGCCTTAGGTCTTTAATCCATTTTGAGCTTATTTTTGTGTATGGTGTTAGGGAGTGATCAAATCTCATACTTTTACATGTCCCTATCCAGTTTTCCCAGCACCACTTATTGAAGAGACTGTCCTTTCTCCACTGTACATTCCTGCCTCCTTTATCAAAGATAAGGTGACCATATGTGCATGGGTTTATCTCTGGGCTTTCTATCCTGTTCCATTGATCTATCTTTCTGTTTTTGTGCCAGTACCATGCTGTCTTGATTACTGTAGCTTTGTAGTATAGTCTGAAGTCAGGGAGCCTGATTCCTCCAGCTCCATTTTTCATTCTCAAGATTGCTTTGGCTATTCGGGGTCTTTTGTGTTTCCATACAAATTGTGAAATTTTTTGTTCTAGTTCTGTGAAAAATGCCAGTGGTAGTTTGATAGGGATTGCATTGAATCTGTAGATTGCTTTGGGTAGTAGAGTCATTTTCACAATGTTGATTCTTCCAATCCAAGAACATGGTACATCTCTCCATCTATTTGTATCATCTTTAATTTCTTTCATCAATGTCTTATAATTTTCTGCATACAGGTCTTTTGTCTCCTTAGGTAGGTTTATTCCTAGATATTTTATTCTTTTTGTTGCAGTGGTAAATGGGAGTGTTTCCTTGATTTCACTTTCAGATTTTTCATCATTAGTATATAGGAATGCCAGAGATTTCTTTGCATTAATTTTGTATCCTGCAACTTTACCAAATTCATTGATTAGCTCTAGTAGTTTTCTGGTAGCATCTTTAGGATTCTCTATGTATAGTATCATGTCATCTGCAAACAGTGACAGCTTTACTTCTTCTTTTCCGATCTGGATTCCTTTTATTTCCTTTTCTTCTCTGATTGCTGTGGCTAAAACTTCCAAAACTTTGTTGAATAAGAGTGGTGAGAGTGGGCAACCTTGTCTTGTTCCTGATCTTAGTGGAAATGGTTTCAGTTTTTCACCATTGAGGACGATGCTGGCTGTGGGTTTGTCATATATGGCCTTTATTATGTTGAGGAAAGTTCCCTCTATGCCTACTTTCTGCAGGGTTTTTATCATAAATGGGTGTTGAATTTTGTCGAAAGCTTTCTCTGCATCTATTGAGATGATCATATGGTTTTTCTCCTTCAATTTGTTAATATGGTGTATCACGTTGATTGATTTGCGTATATTGAAGAATCCTTGCATTCCTGGAATAAACCCCACTTGATCATGGTGTATGATCCTTTTAATGTGCTGTTGGATTCTGTTTGCTAGTATTTTGTTGAGGATTTTTGCATCTATGTTCATCAGTGATATTGGCCTGTAGTTTTCTTTCTTTGTGACATCCTTGTCTGGTTTTGGTATCAAGGTGATGGTGGCCTCGTAGAATGAGTTTGGGAGTGTTCCTCCCTCTGCTATGTTTTGGAAGAGTTTGAGAAGGATAGGTGTTAGCTCTTCTCTAAATGCTTGATAGAATTCGCCTGTGAAGCCATCTGGTCCTGGGCTTTTGTTTGTTGGAAGATGTTTTATCACAGTTTCAATTTCAGTGCTTGTGATTGGTCTGTTCATATTTTCTATTTCTTCCTGATTCAGTCTTGGCAGGTTGTGCATTTCTAAGAATTTGTCCATTTCTTCCAGGTTGTCCATTTTATTGGCATAGAGTTGCTTGTAGTAATCTCTCCTGATCTTTTGTATTTCTGCAGTGTCAGTTGTTACTTCTCCTTTTTCATTTCTAATTCTATTGATTTGAGTCTTCTCCCTTTTTTTCTTGATGAGTCTGGCTAATGGTTTATCAATTTTGTTTATCTTCTCAAAGAACCAGCTTTTAGTTTTATTGATCTTTGCTATCGTTTCCTTCATTTCTTTTTCATTTATTTCTGATCTGATTTTTATGATTTCTTTCCTTCTGCTAACTTTGGGATGTTTTTGTTCTTCTTTCTCTAATTGCTTTAGGTGCAAGGTTAGGTTGTTTATTCGAGATGTTTCCTGTTTCTTAAGGTGGGATTGTATTGCCATAAACTTCCCTCTTAGAACTGCTTTTGCTGCATCCCATAGGTTTTGGGTCGTCGTGTCTCCATTGTCATTTGTTTCTAGGTATTTTTTAATTTCCTCTTTGATTTCTTCAGTGATCACTTCGTTATTGAGTAGTGTATTCTTTAGCCTCCATGTGTTTGTATTTTTTTACAGCTCTTTTCCTGTAATTGGTGTCTAGTCTCATAGCATTGTGGTCGGAAAAGATACTTGATACAATTTCAATTCAAACAAAATTTTTTTTTAGCTAAGTAGTATTCCATTATATATATATATATTTCACATCTTCCTTACCCATTCATCTCATAATAAACACTTAGCTTGCTTCCATATGTTGTCAATTGTAAATAATGCTGCCATGAACATTAGGGTGCATATATCTTTTCAAATTAATGTTTTTTGGTTTTATTTTTTTCGATATATATCCAGGAATGAAAATGCTGTGTCATATGGTAGTTCTAATTTTTTTTACAAGTTTATTGGAGTACAATTGATTCACAATGGCGTATTAGTTTCTGCTTTATAACAAAACGAATCAGTTATACATATACACCTGTTCCCATATCCCCTCCCTCTTGTGTCTCCCTCCCTCCCACCCTGGACCCCTCTTTACCGCTTCCCAGCAGGTGTACTGTCCTCTCCCTGCTGGACTTTCCCTCTCCCTCCCATTCCTCTTCCACGGCCTGGTGGGAGAGTGGGGAGAGGGACAAGGAAACTTAGGGGAAGCAGCAACGTTTCAGCCTTATAAGAGTGAGATAATGGCTTCCGTGGTGGTGCAGTGGTTGAGAGTCCACCTGCCGATGCAGGGGACACGGGTTGGTACCCCGGTTCGGGAAGATCCCACAAGCCGCGGAGTGGCTGGGCCCATGAGCCATGGCCGCTGAGCCTGCGCGTCCGGAGCCTGTGCTCCGCAACGGGAGAGGCCACAACCGTGAGAGGCCCGCGTACCCCCCCAAAAAAAATAAATAAAGAGTGAGATAAGTATGTAAAAAAAGATCCCAGGTACATCGACTCAGTGGATTAAAAAGTTACGTTAAAACACGCAATTTGGCAAAGCTCTTTGGCTGAATGTTTACTGACACTGCGTTCAGAATTCTGTACTGGGGGAGTACACGTCCGCTTCCCTCAGGCACCTTTGAGTCCAAGAGCCATTTGGAGAAGCTAAAATCATAGAAAACTACAGGTGCTCACGCACCCTTCAAAGGGTGTCTACAAACACATACACACACACACACACACACACACACACACACAAAGGGCACCTTTGGATGTCACAAAGTCCATGGATTGTCCAAAGCCTGCCCCTTGATTCCTGTTAAGAAGTTCTAGTCTACTTATCAAAATCTTGAGAATGTGGTATCACTGTTGACCCAGAGATTTCACTACCTGAATAAAAATGTCACATGTACAAAATACTAAATGGAAAAAACTCCAGTTCAACACAGATTATTTTTCTGAATAAAAATGTCACATGCACAAAAAGACTAAATGGAAAAATTTCCAATTCCAGACAGGTTATTTTTCTATGAGGGTAGGAAGTATATGGTAGCCGAGATGCAGAGAAGAAAATAGCCAACTCAGGGTCATGCAGTGTCACTGGAAGCTTCTTCTGAACCTCCCAACTCGTACTTCCACTCCTCCCCTTGGGGTCTGAGTCTTGCTTTTTTTCTTGGGTTTCCCTGGTGGCACAGTGGTCAAGAATCCGCCTGCCGATGCAGGGGACACAGGTTCGAGCCCTGGTCCGGGAAGATCCCACATACCGCGGAGCACCTAACGCCCGTGCGCCACAACTACTGAGCCTGCAAGCCATAACTCCTCAGCCCGCGAGCCACAACTACTGAGCCCACGCGCCTAGGGCCCATGCTCTGCCGCAAAGAGAAGCCACCTCAATGAGAAGCCTGCACACCGCACCGACGAGTAGCCCCCGCTCGCCGCGACTAGAGAAAGCCTGCGCCCAGCAACGAAGACCCAACGCAGCCAAAAATAAGTAAAACAAAAATCTTAAGGAAGGAAAACAAGAATTCTCATTGTTGTGCAACCATCCCGACCATCCATCTCCAGAATGTTTTCATCCTGTCCAAGTGAAACTCTGTCCCCATTAAACACTGACTCCCCACCCCCCTCCCAGCCCCTGACACCCACCACTCCACTTTCTGTCTCTATGAATTTGACCCATCTGGGGACCTCACAGAAGTGGAATCATGTAACATTTGTCCATTTGTATCTGACTTATCCACTTAGCTTAATGTCTTCGCGTGTCATCTGTGTGGTAGCCTGTGTCAAAATTTCCTTCCTAGACCCCAAAGCCAGTGTGGACAGTACACAGTGAGTGAGAAGGAAATAAAACCGTGGGTCTGAAGAAGTTCAGATGTTTGCCAAGTGCAGTGGGAAAGCAGTGAATGAGAGGTGTCCTGATCCAGTTTGCACTGAAAGAGGAACAATTGATTTTGGCTGCTGCATAAATGGATGGGGTGGGGATTCAGTAAGAGTGGAAGTCGGGAGACCCAGATAAGGTTAGGAATTTGGCGTGGTAGTCCAGGAAGACGATGTCTGAGAAGATGGAGAGAAGTAAACAGGTTCTCTATATTTGGAGGGAGAATCAGCAGGGCTCATCGGGGGATCAGATTGCGGGGAGGTAGTGGGGCGCTATTCTGTTTACTCTGTGTGCACGTGTGTGCTTATGCCTCTACTGCTGAGACTTAATTGTTTCTACAAAGAAACACTAACCTTTCCTCTTAAAAGTGGAATTGTTAAATTTTCACTGTTCATACAAAGAAATGTCAATCTTTGAAAAATACATAAATGGTCTTTGTATCAATTAGAAACTTTCCTTCCTGTTTGTGGGTGAATAATATCTGTTGTGTGAATATACACACTACATTTTCTTGATCCATTCATCTGTCAGTGAACACTTGGTTTGTTTCCACAGTTTGGCTCTGAATCTTGCTTTTGAATTATTGTTTGGACTTTGATGAGAAGTATCTCTGTTGTTCAGGATGTGCCCAGAGGTTTATTCTGTCTTCTGATCACTTCCATATTTCTAATTAGCCCAAGCAATGCATACGTAGAGTCAAATCAGTTCATCCAAGGTGCAGGGACTGAGTGTCTCTTTGGTTTGCACTCGTGGACTTTCTGAGATGTTCTAGGTCTCAGAGGCCGTGCAAAGAGTGTCTGAGGTCCTCCAGAGCTGCCACAGCCTGGCTCTCCTCAGGGTCTGCACTGCTGGGAAAAGCACTTCTGCTTGAGGACCTGTGTCCCTCTGCTGTAGACGTTGCATTTTTAGGAGGCAAATGAATTCAGATTTGCGTTCATCATGCTTTCAACCATCACAGCTGATTGGGTCCTTGTATAACAAAACAGAAGTTCACTCTCCCTCTTGGCTAACAGGCCTTCAAATATTAGAAGGTTGGTATTCTGTCCCCATGAAAATTTCTCTTGTATACTGTGAAATACCCTGATTGCTTTATCTAGTCTTCAGATCTGGATTTGCATAATCCCACCCCACCGCACCTTGTCCAAATGTGCAACAGTCGGGTGGGACCCATCTTAAGATGTGTTGGTATGTTGTCCAAAAATGGCGTAAACAGCCCAGATTGAATGTGATGTTGTAAGTGAGCAGGACCTTGTGGGGCCTTCCTGGGACGGATTCTCCCCATGTCTTCTGCCTGCTTCTCGTCTTTAGAAAATTTTAGCCTCCTAGCCTTCCGTGAGTTGGAAACAAACAATTTAATCAGAGAAGGGAGAAAGTGCCAAAAGAAAGGAAAAGAGTCCCAAAAGACCAAATAATACTAGCCGTTAAACAAAGTCAAGGACCTTTAGTTCCTCCTCAAGGGCTGTAGATACTGTTCTGAGCCACGTCCTTGGAGCTGTTTTGCAGAGACTGAAGCCCCCAGCAGGGGGGAGGAAGGTAACTGCATGCTGCCCACAAGCACGTAGACCCCAGACCAGCTGGAACCAGCCGGTTGATGATGTTGACCTCAGATTACCTCACCACCAACCAATCGGAAGAATGTCCACAAGCTGACCACACACCCCTCAACCTCCTCTCCCTCACCCCACTCGTTTGTAATTCACTTTAAACATTTTTTAAATTTTATATTGGGAGTATAGTTGATTTACAGTGTTGTGTTAGTTTCCGGTGTACAGCAAAGTGATTCAGTTATATGGACACAGATATCTATTCTTTTTCAGATTGTTTTCCCATTTAGGTTATTACCGAATTTTGCTTTTTTTTCGTGGTGCTGTGTGGCTTGTAGGATGTCAGTTCCCTGACCAGGGATTGAACCCGGGCCACGGCCGTGAAAGACCAGAATCCTAACCTCTGGGCCACCAGGGAACTCCCTAGGTTACTACAGAATATTGAGTAGAGATCCCTGTGCTCTACAGGAGGTCCTTGTTGATTTCCTGTTTTATATATAGTTGTGTGCATATGTTAGCCCCAACCTCCTGATCTATCCCTCTCCCCCACCTTTTCCCTTTGGTAAACATAAGTTTTTTTTCTATGTCTGTGAGTCTGTTTCCGTTTTGTTCAGAAGTTCATTCGTATCACTGTTTTAGATTCCACACAGGAGTGGTAGCGTATGGTATTTGTCTTTGTCTGACATCCTTCACTTAGTCTGATAATCTCTAGGTCCATCCATGTTGCTGCACATGGCATAATCTCATTCTTTTTTATGGCTGAGTAGTATTCCATCACACATATGTACCACATCTTCCCTATCCATTCCTCTGTCGATGGACATTTAAGTTGCTTCCATGTCTTGGCTATTGTAAATCGTACTGCTATACATATTGGGGTGCGTTTGTCTTCTTGAATTATGGTTTTCTCTGGGTATATGCCCAGGAGTGGGATTGCTGGGTCCTACGGTAGCTCTAGCTTTAGTGTTTTGAGGAACCTCCACACTGTTCTGCATAGCGGCAGCACCAGTGTACATTCCCACCAACAGCCTCACCCCATCTGTAAACACCTTTCCCTGAAAGCCACTGGTGAGTGGGGGCCTTTTGAGCCCTAGATACCTGGACCCCTTGCTTGTTGCCCTGCCGTAAACGCGGCACTTTCCTTCACCGTGACCCGTGTCCGTCGATGGGCTTTAGTGCGTGCGGGCGAGTGGACCCAAGTGTGGTTCCGTAACAGCGTGTTTGGAGATCAGCAGAACTGTCACCTCTCCTCCTCTCTCTTCCTCCTGCGGATGCAGTTTAATATAACAACGGCTGTAGCTCTAGTGCAGAAATATCAGTGGGGTGAGGCAGAAGGGCTTTGTCAATACAGTCCTTTGGGCATGAGAGTCCCGTGGAGAAAATATTCCAACACAGATGCCTGGACCCAGCCTCACAGATTCTAATTCCACAGCACTGAGCCAGGGCCTAATTTTAACCTTCTCAATGGACATGCTTCCGATGTGGAAATGACTGGGTGGGATGTGCCACCCAGGCTGGTGCAGTAGGGGGTCTTCAAGGCATCGCTGAATGCAATAAGCAGGAGGGAGGTGAACCGTGACCTGGATTTCAACCAGGCAGCCTCTGGCAGGGCTGTGGCCGGGCCATGGGTCCACAGCTGAGCAGACGTCTGTGTCAGCCTGCAGTCCTCCTGCCAACGGGTCCATGACAAGCCCTCCAGCGGCCTGGTGCTGCTGCGGATGAGCAGCCCTGGGATCGGAGTTCAGCCCAGGCACCTACCTGCTACATACATAGTGCATGTGCTTGTGAGGAAACCGCCCTCTCCACCAGGAAGCCTGGAGCACATCCTCCCGTACAGCCCTCAGAGGGGACCAACCCTGCTGACACCTTGATCTCAGACTTGCAGCCTGCGTAAATGTCGGACAGTGCATTTGTGTTGCTTAAGCCCGCCAGTGTGTCGTATTTTGTGACGCAGCCCAAGTAAACTGCTACGACCTGTATTTTGAATAAGAAGGAATTCACATGAGACGGTCACTTTCCTGCTTCCCCTGCCTTTATTTTTTTATTTTTATTTGTAAAAAATTATTTATCTCTCTTAGGCTGCATCGTGTCTAATTGCAGCACGCGGGCTTAATTGCCCCGTGGCGTGTGGGATCTTAGCTCCCGGACCAGTGTTCCCAGGCTTTGAACCCACGTACCCTGTATTAGAAGGCGGATTCTTTACCACTGGAACACCAGGGAAGTCCCTCCCCTGCCTTTAAATTAAGACGTGTCGCTGAGCTTCAAAGAAGAGCCTGTCCTTTTCTGTTAGATTACAAACTTGAGTTTTCTTCTTAAACAGTGCGTTTCCTGGTTGTGGTAGATGTGTTAGTGTTGAAAACAATGGTTGAGAGACTTTAAGAGGAAAATGATTTTACAAATCCTGAAGATGGGTGCCAGTTATCTTGATAAAATTGGTATGTTAAGAGACCCAAAATAAACAGGAGAAAACACAGGCAACTACTTAGGAAATGCAGGATGGGAAAGGCTTCTTCAAGTACAGTGTCCAAGCTGATGAAAAGTATGAAGTGAAAGTGAAAGATTTGAACACAAAATATCTTTTTAAGTGTCTGTATAACAGAATGTGAGAGTAAAAAATTAAGTTAAAAAGAGAAAGAACAGGGATTGACAGATACACACTTTTATATGTAAAATAGATAAACAGTAAGGACCTACTGTATAGCCCAGGGAACTATGTTCAATATCTTGTAATAACCCATAATGGAAAAAAGAACCTGAAAAAGAATACATATATTCTTACATAAATACATGTAACTGATTCACTTTGCTGTACACCTGAAATACTGTAAACGAAGTATACTTCAATAAAAATAGATAAGTGACAAAGTAGGGAAAATATCTGTATTTAATAGAAATGCAGATACAAAAAGAGAAAGCTTTATATTGTAAATCTCCATATATATGAAGAGATCTTAATGAAAGCAAACTAAAAGGTGGCCATTGGTGCTTCTGGTCAAGGTGAAATCGCAGGGTCCAGGTTTACCCTCCTAGCTTCAACAACTTTAAAAAGGGGGAAATGTATGAAATGACAGTTTTTCGCCTTTTGGAGAGAGGGGTGAGTCGTGAGAGACATCAGCTCACTGCTGGACATCCTGTTCATTGGGATGACTCCGTACTTCTTATTCCCTTTTTTAGAGCATTTCCTCATGACAACTTGTAATAGAAAGACTTCCAGAGAGTGTCCAGGGCAGGGGGCTGGGGAGCCCAGCATGTCTCTGGGCTGAAGGGATAGAGTGAGGTGTGGAGGTGGGCACAGCAGCTGAGGTTCACAGGCCACCCCAGTCTTCTGCTGAGACACGGTCAGTGCACATGGGTGAGGTGAGAACTGGAGGCCTGGTGGCGTGCTCATGGGCGCACTGCCCTTCCAAGGCGCTTCCCAGCAAGGTACTCTGTGTAGCTGATGTCCTTACGTGGTGAACTTGGAAAATGCGAGAAATGCGCCCTGGAGGTTTGCCAGGCTCAGGCTCAGAGGAGGTGTGGTCGCTGTCATTCCCACACAAGCAGCATTTCATCGGTGAGAATTCAGGCAGAGGCCACAGTCAGCAGCAGCAAGAACTGGAAAAGACCATTCGTGGCTCTAAGCAGCCACTTCCAAGAGCAGTTTTGGAGAAGCACACATTTTGTGCAGGATTCATTTAATGTGGCAGTTCAGCTGGGGAAATCAGGAATGGGTTAGGTGCTTATTCATTTGCATGAATCATCACTTCTTATTTCCGTTTTTAGAGGATTTCCTCAAGACGCTTGTAATAGAAATACTTCCTCTGTCCCTTTCGTAAGTATCTAAATCTTTTTAAAAGCTAAATCAGTCTCTTGCCAGCATTACAACCCAGGAATGTTTATGTTAAGGACCTGAGAGCTATCTTCTTTATCTCTCTGTCACCAGGGGAGTTTAGGCTAGGTGTTAGGCACTTTCCTCTGAGCTATAAGTACGTGCTTGTCCTAGAGATAGGAGAAGTTGTCTTTCTCCTTTGGATAAAGGGTATTAACTAGCATGGACAACCACCGAGATGACCAGGTGAATTTAGGATGTACTCTGAAAGAATGTATGCCATTTTTATGGTGGTGTCAAGTCTATTCCCATGAGGCAAGTTCCCGTTTATCTTGAGAATTTGTATGCAACAGATTTTATCTGCTGAGCTATTAAAAAAAAAAGGTGAGGTTGATTTCATTTGCACAAACATTAGTGGTTCACCTGTGGGTGCACAGCACAGTCTGGTTTAATGGTTATTCAACAGTAAAACCGTTTTCTTTCTCTCTACATTTGTGGAGAGGATTTTCTCGGTTGGCGAGAGATTTTTTATTTTTATTTTGTGTGTTCGTTAATTAATTAATTAATGAGACTGTGCTGCACAGCATGCGGGATCTTAGTTCCCCAACCAGGAATCAAACACGTGCCCCCTGCAGTGGAAACTAGGAGTCTTCACCACTGGACCACCAGGGAAGTCCCTGGAGATTTTATTTTTACCTTTTCCCCTAGCAGCTTTTAAGGAACAGTTGGCCAAGAACACAGTTATATTATTTCACCCCCAGTGATAAATAGTGATAAATCATTACCCTTCTGATTCCATTTTTGAAAAATGATATTTTTACCTAACATAAACAGTATCTTGTGTAAGAGGTAAGATCCCAGGTATCTGTTTTCTGTTTTCGGTTTGTGTGTACGTTCTGATTTTCGTACAGTTTTTAATGCGTTGGTTGTGTAATCTAAACAGCTACAGTTTCTATTTTCTTTTCCTTCCGTGGGCAATATTAGTTTGTGTCATGGCTGGGCATTTATTGTATTCTAGGATTTGAATGAAAGTTGTAGCGTTTCAGTTAAGCGAACATGATACCCTCCTTCCCCTCTCCTGGTGGTGGGGGAATCTCAGATGTAACCCGAAATGTCCCAGGGCCGGGAAAGGACCAGGGAGCCTGGAGACCATCACACAGCCCCCACTTGAGGCCACACCTTTCCTTGATCCCTAACAGGAGTGAAGACAAATGGGCAATGGAGTCCCTGGTCCAGGCGGCACACCCTCGCAGCACAGCAGCACTTGAGCGCCAGATGAGAAGGAGACATTTCATACGCTCACTATCTTGACGGCACGGAGACTTCGGGGAGGCTTCTGGAGTCCGGGTACTTGTCCCGTGCTCCTGGCGGGCTTTGGCAGGCGGACTTCGGGCGTCCGCCTGCGCAGGTGCGCCTCATGATTTGTGCGTGTTGGCGCACGCGCACCGTCGCCGCCCCGCCCTCGCTTCCTGTGCGTGCCCAGGTCGTCGCTGGCCGTCGTTCCCCCGTCTTGGCCTCTTGCGGGCGAGCATTTCGGGGGCCTGCGGGGCGGTACGCTGTCCGGGCCGGCCGGCAGCCCGCGGGAGCGGACTGTGCGGGCGAGGGTTCGCGTGGGCCGGGCGGAGGCTGGAACTGTGACCTCCGAGCTCGACCGCGGAGCCCGCGTTTGGGCCGGAGTGGCCGGGCGGCCGGCAGCGGTGCAGTGCCCGACCATGTGCAGCGCGGGGCCAAGCGAGGTCCCGGGAGGGACGTGGGCCCAGAGCCGGCTCCTCTGGCCCAGTGGTCTCGGGAGACGGAGCGGAGGGACCCCGAGAGAGGAGCGCGCCCGAGGAGCAGCCCCCGGACCGGAGCCTCGGGAGCCCGGGGCCGGTGAGCGAGTCCCGACGGGGTAGGTGTTGCGTCTGCAGGCCTGTAGTTGGTTGTGGAGCCTGCGTCCCTTGAAGAGCAGGGCTTGGGGTAGCCCGCGCCGGGCCCCGCGGTAGAGCCACCTGAAGGGTTTGACCGCTTCCCGGAGGTGGAGGGGCCGGGCTGGAGGACAGGGCTGGCTGCTCCAGATGGGGCTCCCCTGGGACTTGTGAGCTCCGGGTGTCCTGGGGGAGCAGGGTCCACAGGCTCGGCCGGGACGTGCCGCGGCTTCCCCTCCGTCCAACCCCGATCCTCCACCTCCTCCTCGTCCTCCCCCTCCTCCTCGTCCTCCCCCTCCTGTCGCCGTCTCGGCATCTCGCACGTGTGTCTCAAGGCGCGTCAGCACCTTGGTTGTCTAATGTAAGCGTCCGCCGCCCCCCTGGGTTGTGCCCTGTGGAGTCGCCCAGTGTAATCGGTGCAGGATGAGTCTGCAGGGCTTCTGTCCTGCTGCCTCGGGTGAGGAAGGAAGCGATGGACCTGAGAAGGGAGATGACTTGTCCTAGACCCTCACCGGGTGTGCACGTGGGGTCGCTCACAGGACTCCAAACTCCTAGGGCAGGTGTTCTGTCCACTTAAAGTCAGCTTTAATAAAAGATGTTTTTGAGCGTCGCACTTAAGTTTGTAAAGTTTGTACAAATCATTGCAAGACTGAAACGCACCTGAGTGTGTCCCTTTATTCTGGGTATCCTGTGGATGTTCTGATCTAAGTTGTTAACAGACTGAGAAGAGGTAAACTATAAGCGTTTTTTAATTTCATATTTAATGACGGAGGTTTATTTTAATAGGATTCAATGTACACTCGCTACGGAAAAATAAAGTATCCCCTCAGGTACCAGAGTCACGTGGGAGTTACAGACCTGAGGGTGGTTGCTCCCTTCTTATTCTCACAGGCCCTTCTGAAGGTGAAAGGACGGGTCTCCCACAGGTGTCTCTTGTGGAGCGCGGGGCGGGTGCTCGTGCACCCCGAGCCGCTTCAGTCGTAGCTTCACTGCCTGCGTTTTCCTTCTCCAGGTCCGCCTCCACTGTCACAGTCCTGCACGTTGTTCCAAGAGCAGCGGAAAATGAGTCAGCCTCTGGTGAGTTTTGCTGTTTACGTATTTACCTGCTGCTGTTCTTTTGTGATAACACCTTGGGAGGCGAATAGTTCAAAAGTTAAAATGGGAAAGTAGGAGTCGGTAAAAGATGTGGTTAGACAAAGTGTAGAGGAGCAGGTCAGCACCAAGTGTTTCTGGCAAGTTCTGCGTGTAGATCCCAGGATCCTCTTAGAGCCACAGTACAAGCCTCGTGTTCTTGACATTTGTGGCAAAACACCATCCCTTGTTTGACTTATATGGTCCTGCCAAATCACTTTTGTTCTCAAGCGTTAAAAGGTTTCCCTGAGGATCCCGCTGTAGGCCGCGAGCCTTCCTGAGAGACAGCCCCTAACGTGTTGACGTTGGTGCCTTCCTTGTGCTTCCTGTAAGCCGAGAGCGTGCTGTCCAGGGAGCACTCAGTGCATATAAGTTGTCTGTTCAGTAGAACACCGTTGTCACATAGGTGCATTGTTTTCAGTGCTCAGTCGAGGGATGCAATGAGGATCATCTGGAAGAACAGCCTTGTCACCCTTCCAGTAAATTGCGCTCTTTGTCTCTTACAATCTCAGAGGGTCGCGCTACACACCATGCAGTGAGGTCTCTGGCAAAGATTCTTGTTTCCCAGCTGAATTGTATCGTGCAGCCTGCGGTCTTGGTTCTGCCCCTCCACGGAACCTGATCCGGTTGAGGTGACCTGGCATCCAGCATACAAAGCAGTGGAGATTTGCCAGTCGTCACCTCAGACCACTGTCGCCTTGCCATCCGCAGAGTCTGCTCTGTTGGTTTCTGTGACAGATCTCTCCTTGCTGTCTTCCTGACTGACTCTGTCTTCCGCCCTCTGTGTGTGTTGTCGTTTCACCCTTGGTCCATGACTCTCCACCCCGTCTGATCTCACCCTCTGGTGCTTTTCACCTCCAGCTCTGTCAGTTCTCCCACCTGGACCAGACAGATGCCTCTGTCCAGCCACTTGCCAGCATCTCTATGGAGTTTGTCCAAAGGGCACCTCGGGTGACTAGATCCAGTAGATCCAGAAATGATTATTTACAGCTCCCCTGCCCCTTGCCTTGTCCTGTTGTCCCTGGCGGCTCATCGTTGCATCATCCAGCCTGTCACCTGCCCAGAAAAATGAGTTCATTCTAAAGTCCTTCTCCATCCTCTGTTACCACGTTGTGGTGTGAGGCTTGTTAATGTCGTCTTCTGAATGGTTTTTATTCGTTCTCCTTCATCCCATACTTGCTACCATTAAAACAGCTTATCTGTTCATTTCTGTAGTTACAGAAACTTCTTTTCTGTGCCGCTACCTCTTTCCTCCAGCAGCTCAAGTGTATTCTCCACGCTGAGTATTTCTCCTAAAATATTAATCACAGCGTTTTGTCTGCATGTGGGAAGCACTTTAGAGGTTCCCTGGGTGACTGGACAAACGAGGTTGCTGTTCCGCGGAGCCAATAACCATCGAGCCCAGCACTGGGGGGGAGAGGTCCTAACTCGCCGATGATGCGTTTGGATGGATCTGTGGGGTAAAATCCTGATCGGAGAGGCTTAGGAGAGAGGAGTGGGAGAACTGGGTTTGTTCTGGTCCCAACTTTTTCAAGACATTTTGCTGTGACGGGGAAAATAGAAACTGGACAGTAGCTGGGGTAGGAGCTGAGGTCCGGGGAGGATGTTGTGTTGTGTTGTGTTGTGTTGTGATGTGATGGGAGAAATAACAGTGGGAATGATCCAGTAGATGCGTGTGGGGGAGGGGAGAGCTGCTGCCCGTGGTCCTGGAGTGGGGAGGGGATGGCTGAGCAGGGTTGCAGGTGGGGAAGCCCTCCGATGGCTTCTGTGTTCTCAGGGAAGCAGCTCCTCAGCTGAGGGTGAGGGTGAGGTTGGGGGGTTGAGGGGAGAGCAGAGCTCTGGGGCCCAGCTCCATCGTGACCATCAGCACACACAGTGCATCCAGCTGGGAAGACTGTACTTGCCTTCCCTGCCTGAAAAGCCATCTCCTTTCTTAAATGTGGGAGTAATTACTCTTTGGGGAGCCTATGTAATTACACGGGTGCTGCTCAGCTCAAAGCGAATTGAGTGCCAGTTCTGGCCACGGACATTTTCTGCTCTGCTGATGGAAGGGTCCCCAGAGGAAGTGTCCTGCTTGCCTGGCTCTTGGCCTCGAGGACCCTTCACACCATCTAGTGTTGTGTCTTTTATCTTTGACATAAGCATCAAATGTCTTCAGTTTCTGCATGTGATCTTAAGAAGCAATTCTCTGCTTCCAGGAGCTTCTGTGCTCCTCGGGAAAGGCACTTCACAGACGTAATTACAGGAGAGGACGGGAATCCTGCCCGTCGATACATAGGGAACTCCAGAGTGCTGACAAAGCAGAGCCTGCTTTTATTTATTTATTTATTTATTCATTTATTCATTTTAATTTTTTATTTGTTTACTATTTAACTTATTCAGTTTCAGCTGCGTTGGGTCTCTGTTGCTGCGCGCGGGCTTTGTTCTCTAGTTGCGGTGAGCGGGGGCTACTCTTCGTGGCAGTGCGCGGGCTTCTCATTGCGGTGGCTTCTCTTATTGTGGAGCACAGCTTCTAGGCATGCGGGCCTCAGTAGTTGCGGGTCGTGGGCTCAGTAGTTGTAGCACGCAGGCTGTAGAGCGCAGGCTCAGTAGTTGTGGCGCACGGGCTTAGTTGCTCCGCAGCATGTGGCATCTTCCCGGACCAGTGTTCGAACCCGTGTGCCCACCATTGGCAGGCGGATTGTTAACCAGTGTGCGACCAGGGAAGTCCGAGAGCCTGGTTTTAAATGCATTGTCAGAGCACGTGGCTCAGTGACTCGGGGAAGGGGGACGGCCCTCAAGTGCCCAGGACTTGGGTAGCTGCAGAGGTTGGCGAGGCTCTCAGAGCAGCGTGAGGTGGACTGGATGAGGCTCCTGAGGTGCTGGTAAGGACCTCCCTCCTTAGGATGTGGGCCTCCCGTCAGGAAGAGCGGGACGTGAAGGCAGGCAGACCCTGAGTTTGACTGAAGAGCCTCCCCTCTGTGCTGGTTTTGGTTTCTTCCTGTGCAGAAACTGAAACCTTGTAATTGGGACAGTGAGTCATCTGATCAAAAGATGTCATGTGTAGAGACTGTGGACGGCATGAAACGCGGGGTGGGGTGCGGTGGGTCAAGTCAGGGGGACTCTGGGCTCCAGCGCGATGCCCGACAGGAAGGGGCGAGGCCGCGGCGTGTTCCCCCTCATCCTAGGCCCCGGTAAGCAGTATGGACGTTCCCTTGGGGTTTTTCTGAATCGTGAATGAGGTTGAGAGTATTGTCACGTGCTTAGAAGCCGTTTCTTCTTTTTAATTGGTGGACAGTCTCTAGAGCAGCTTTAGGGTTATAGGAGACTCAGAATCGAGCAGACAGCGCTTTCCTATACCCGTTCCTCTGGGTTCCCTCCCTTGGTAACGTCTGTGGCCTGTGTGGCGCGTCATCTCAGTGATGGATCGGCATTGACACCTAATTCTCCCCTGGAGTCTGTAGTTTATATTAAGGCTCACTCTCTGTGTCCTACTGTTCAGGTTTGGACAGGTGTGATGACCTGCAGCCACCCCTGCAGTGCCACCCAGAACCATTTCACTGCCCGAAACATCCCTGGGGGCCACCTGTTCACCCGCCCAGTGCCCCCAAGCCCCCGACAGCTGCTGGTCTTGTTACTGTCTGTGTATTTTTGCCCTTTCGAGAATGTCACGTAGTTGGAGTCCTTCATTCTGTGGTCTTTTCAGACTGGTGTCTTTCTGTTTTTGTATGAAGGGCCTGTTCATGTCCACTGCCCGTCTTACTGCTCCAATGCTTTCCTGTGGTTTTTTTTTTTTTTTCTGTGCGCGCGCCTCTCACTGTTGTCTCCTCTCCTGCTTCGGAGCTCAGGCTCCGGACGTGCAGGCTCAGCAGCCATGGCTCAAGGGCCCAGCCGATCCGCGGCATGTGGGATCCTCCCGGTCCGAGGCACGAACCCATGTCCCCTGCATCGTTTGGCACTGGAAGGCTTCCAGAAGCCTCCCCCTTCCATTGCAGCTGAGGAAGCAGCTCCTCAGCTGAAGGTGTGGGTGAGGTTGGGGGTTTGAGAATAGGCAGTCGGAAGAACTCCTCAGTCTGGAAGACACGATGTGGGAGGGAATCTGAGTAGCTCATGTAACGTGTGTATAGATTATTCACTAAATCTTGAGTTAGCTCTTAAGATTGAGAAGAAGCAGCATTAGGGAATAATAAGCGAGCTGTCCTCCACATCCTAAGACACGGTACCAACTGAGACTATAAATCTGCAGGTCCAGATTCATTCACAGATGGTAGGCTGATGGGAAGCTGTTAGCCAGAGTTGGGGGTTAGGGAGCAAATCCCCAACTTAGATTCTGTAGAGGGTAACAACCTGCCTCTCTCATGCAGGGGGAGATGGAATTCTCAGCTCCATGCCTCAGGACTCCGGTCCATTATCATGGCTGTTGTAATCTGTTTCTGAAGTGGTCTTTTCTACAACATTGAAAAAAGTGACTGCATTATCCTGAACATTTTTATCAAGTAACAAATCAGCTGATATAAATGCATAAAGTTGGCTGAAAGCAGGCCAGGATTTCAAAGCCCCTTCGGCATGTCTAGGTTGGGCACACGTCATGGAGCCTAAGAGTTTATTTAGATGGGGAATCTTAAAAAGCTGCGACTAAAAGTGACCATGAAATCATCAAACTTTTAAGTTTGAAAAAGGCTCATTCTTTTTCATATGTAAAAAAGCATTAAGTGAGTCATTACAAGAGCTTTTTAAAAAGCCTGTCAAGAGAGTGACAGATACAGAACTTTAAACTCATGCCTCTGGGGCCAGTGCTCTTTCTGTCATAAAATGTTTCTCCCTAACATTTGATGAATCAAAACACACACACACACACACACACACACACACACACACACACACACACACACACACACACACACACACACACACACACACACACACACACACACACACACACACACACACACACACACACACACACACACACACACACACACGTTAAGACCCAGTGTTCACTCTTCAACTTGCTTTCAACCATATGGAAACTTTATGGATTGAGTCTTTCAGATATTATTTCAGAGCAGATAAGCCAAACGCTATTTCTCTCACCTGGCTCCAAGCACTGTTTAGTCTTCTCCAACTGGGTGTAATTATTCACTAGGGATCTCACCTATTGTTCAACACTCAAACTTGTGATGGCCATGCTGTGGACTCCATTGTCTTGAGAGGAAAGTTTACACACCAAAACATTTGGGTGGGTGAAAGGAACACAGGAGAGGAGACTAGAGGAAAGGTATCGGTAAATATGTAGTGAGTTGTTGCTCTTCTACCTTGATTATGCCTGAATGGCTATTTTTATTAACATGAGCTTGTGCTACATGCTTGATGCATGACACACGCAGACTCCCTTAACTTAGAACATAATTGTGGCACATGTATCTCCAGCTACAAATATAGATACCAAAGAGCCTAAGGAGCTCTGAGAGTCACATACCTTCATTTATTTTTTTTGACTTTTTCTTTTTTTGTGAGAATTGAATAGAAATAAAAGCTAAAAAGTATCCCTTATTCACCTAGCAATTTCTTCTCATCTTCCTTTTCTCAGGTAACATCTCTAGGAATCCTCCCATACCCAGGAAAAGATAGTTTCTCCTGCTCTTTACAATCAAAACCCCCTGGGCAACCCTTTCTCATACCTTTTATAGTAGAGTGTTGAATTGTGGATTTACTTGTCTGAATCTTCTTTAACCTGTGAGAAAATTGAGTGCAGGGGCTGAATCTTCCAACGGTGTATCTTCCAGTGCCAAGCACAAAAGAGTCAACTAACATGTAGCTTTTTAAAAAAAGTATCTTGTACATATTGTAAGTGTTCAATACATTTGTACATCAAATACCTGAAATAATCAAGGCTGAGAAATATGATAGGAAAAAATTAATATTAAGGAGGATTTATAAATGAGTAGAAAGGGGATTTTAGGGAAGAAATCATGATTTAAGATTATTGGTTTTTTTTAACCTGGTATATGTTGCGGATTGCTATAGAAGAAAAGGCAGTTCAATACTTTGAAAATGTGTGAAGTCTATATTCATTAGTTCATCAGCTAAAATAAGGTGGTATGCCCATAGCTGCTCATCTTTCAAAAATTTTCAAAAATGTCAACTTGTTGAAAATATTTTTGAAACTAATTTTTCTTTACCTTTTAAATTCTCTTGGAATTAAACATGGTGATTTACCACTAAGACCTTCAAGATGTATTAATTTATTTAGGCCACCATAATAAATTTGAGAGAGTCTTTGTACAGAGATGCATTTTAAAAAACACAGTTAATCACCCAAAAGTAATTTATAAAGGAATTCAAATTTTAACCATTACTCATAAAAAAAGGTGAAAAAAGGAATTAAATTCATAAAAAGTTGAACATTCTTAAATCTTCATCCCCCTACTCAATTTTCTTGTAGTTCACAGTGCTACAGAATTCCTAATGCAGAAATCCTCAATTATATCCAGCACTTTTTGGCTTTTCCCTTTTCTTTACAAACCCTCCATTATTTTCTTTTTCTTTTTTTTAAATATCTTTTTTGGAGTATAATTGCTTTACAATGGTGTGTTAGTTTCTGCTGTATAACAGAGTGAATCAGCTATATGTATACATATATCCCCATATCCCCTCCCTCTTGCGTCTCCCTCCCACCCTCCCTATCCCACCCCTCCAGGCTGTCACCAAGCACCGAGCTGATCTCCCTGTGCTATGCGGCCGCTTCCCACTAGCTCTCTATTATTCTGTATTTGGTAGTGTATATATGTCCATGCTACTCTCTCACAGCGTCCCAGCCTAACCTTCCCCCTTCCTTGTGTCTTCAAGTCCATTCTCTACATCTGTGTGTTTATTCCTGTCCTGCTCCTTGGTTTATCGGAACCTTTCTTTTTTTTTTTAGATTCCATGTATATGTGTTAGCATACAGTATTTGTTTTTCTCTTTCTGACTTCCTTCACTCTGTATGACAGACTCTAGGTCCATCCACCTCACTACAAATAACTCAATTTCGTTTCTTTCTATGGCTGAGTAATATTCCATTGTATATATGTGCCACACCTTCTTTATCCATTCATCTGTTGATGGACACTTAGGTTGCTTCCATGTCCTGGCTATTGTAAATACAGCTGCAGTGAACATTGTGGTCCATGACTCTTTTTGAATTATGGCTTTCTCAGTGTATATGCCCAGTAGTGAGATTGCTGGGTCGTATGGTAGTTCTCTTTTTTAGTTTTTTAAGGAACCTCCATACTGTTCTCCATAGTGGCTATACCAATTTACAGTCCCACCAACAGTGTAGGAGGGTTCCCTTTTCTCCACACCCTCTCCAGCGTTTATTGTCTGTAGATTTTTTGATGATGGCCATTCTGACCGGTGTGAGGTGATACCTCATTGTAGCTTTGATTTGCATTTCTCTAATGATTAGTGATGCTGAGCATCGTTTCATGTGTTTGTTGGCAATCTGTATGTCTTCTTTGGAGAAATGTCTATTTAAGCCTTACGCCCATTTTTGGATTGGTTTGTTTGTTTTTTGATATTGAGCTGTGTGAGCTGCTTGCAAATTTTAGAGATTAATCCTTTGTTAGTTGCTTCATTTGCACATATTTTCTCCCATTCTGAGGGTTGTTTTTTCGTCTTGTTTATGGTTTCCATTGCTGTGCAAAAGCCCCATAGCAGTATTGTGAGTGTCACTGAAGCAGACTTGGGTCCACTTATCCACATGCAATAAACCCAATCTACTGACACTGGGTTGTGGTGAAATAAAGTGCTGTGTTTTATTGTAAGGCACCATACAAAGAGTCCGGGACAGCTAGTACTCAAAAAGCCTCATTTTCCTGATGGGTTTCAGCAAAGTGTTTTTAAAGGCAAGGTGAGGGAGGGGAGTCCCAGGATATGTGATCAGCTTGTGCACGGTTCTCTGTTTGGTTGATGGTGAGGTTTCAGGACAGTGTCACAGGGGTTAACGTCATCAATTCTTTGGCTCCAGTAGGCCTGGGGGCTATGTGCTCATGGTCATTAAGTAGTTAACCTTCCATTTGGTGGGAGTTTTAGCATCTGTAAAGCAGGAAATGTGCATCAAATACTGTTATCTATGTACTTCAGAGAGGAGCTAAAGTAGAGGATATGGGGGAGGGGTCTATCCTAGGAAGGCCCTGTAGGGTCCTCCTCTGTTACATGAGCCCTGATGTTCTTTCCAAAATCCTCTTAAAGTTGGAGACAGACAGATTGGGTTTCCATTTTTTTGCTACCAAAAGCATCCTAACTTATACACTTGGCATAAAAATACTCTACTAATTTGGTACCTGCTCAGAGGTCTTGCTCAGGGCTGTACACAACTCCAGCCTGTGTCATTCACATTGACATTATTATGAATGGTACCCCCTGGATTTGTGCAGTCCCCAACTTTCATAGTTGTAAAAGGCTGTGCTGCTTTGTATCTGCTCATCTTTCCAGCTCCCCTTCAGTTGTCTTACATATGTGAGCTACAGTTGAGTCAGTTCCAACTACTTTTGCTCTCCAGAGGAACCATGGTATTACTTGGGGTTTTTGTGATCACTTTGTTCCCAGTGCCAAATACAGATTCTTCACAGTTTGTTCATCTGACAGAGTCGTGTTTATTCTTTGATGGTCTTCTCAGATATCACCTTTACTCTAAAACTTTTCTGGTCACATCATTTTCCTGCCATAGACCCTAGGCACTCATAGTAAATGACTTTATCAAATG
Source organism: Mesoplodon bidens (assembly GCF_964165515.1). NCBI lineage: Eukaryota > Metazoa > Chordata > Mammalia > Artiodactyla > Ziphiidae > Mesoplodon > Mesoplodon bidens. The sequence goes on along the minus strand of NW_027672178.1, from coordinate 33,880 downwards.
TAAACATAGCACTTTGTGTACATTTCTATCAATGCATCTCATGATGGTTTTTTATGTTAGTCTTCTGTACTGACCTATGTGCTTTTTGAGCAAACAGATTTTTCTAATTGTGGCCTAGTAGAGGAAACCCTAGCACACAGCAGATGCTTAAAGGACTCTCTCTTTGTGGACTGTTTAATGTATTCATTAACACTCATAATTCACTGAATGAACCAAATCATTTAATATTTACAGTTTTCCACAGCAAGATCTTTTTCGACCCACCGCCTAGAGTAATGAAAATAAAAACAAAAATAAATAAATGGGACCTAATGAAACTTAGAAGCTTTTGCACAGCAAAGGAAACCATAAACAAAATGAAAAGACAACCCTCAGAATGGGAGAAAATATTTTCAAACAAAGCAACTGACAAGGGATTAATCTCCAAAATACACAAACAGCTCATTCAGCTCAATATCAAAAAGACAAACAACCCAATCAAAAAATGGGTGGAAGACCTAAATAGACATTTCTCCAAAGAAGACATACAGGTGGCCAAGAAACACATGAAAAGATGCTCAACATCACTAATCATTAGAGAAATGCAAATCAAAATGACAGTGAAGTATCACCTCATACCAGTCAGAATGGCCATCATCAAAAAATCTACAGACAATAAATGCTGGAGAGGGTGTGGAGAAAAGGGTACCCTCCAACACTGTTGGTGGAACTGTAAATTGGTACAGCCACTATGGAGAACAGTATGGAGATTCCTTAAAAAACTAAAGATAGAGCTACCATATGACCTAGCAATCCCACTCCTAGGCATATATCCAAAGAAAACCATAATTCGAAAGGATGAATGCACCCCAATGTTCACTGCAGCACTATTTATAATAGCCAGCACGTGGAAGGAACCTAAATGTCCATCAACAGAAGAATGGATAAAGAAGATGTGGTACATATATACAATGGAATATTACTCAGCCATAAAAAGGAATGAAATAGTGCCATTTGCAGAGATGGGGTTGGAGCTAGAGATTGTCATACAGAGTGAAGTAAGTCAGACAGAGAAAGACAAATATTGTATAGTACCATTTATGTGTGGAATCTAGAAAAATGGTAGAGATGAACTTATTTGCAAAGCAGAAATAGAGTCACAGATGTAGAGAACAACCTTACGGTTACCAAGGGGGGAAGGGGTGGGTGGGATGAATTGGGACATTGGGACTGACATATATAACTACTATGTATAAAATAGGTAACTAATGAGAACCTACTGTATATCACAGGGAACTCTACTCAGTGCTCTGTGGTGACCTAAATGGGAAGGAAATCTAAAAAAGAGCAGATATATGTATATGTATGACTGATTCACTTTGCTGTACAGCAAGAAACTAACACAACATTGTAAAAGAACTATACTCCAATAAAAATCAAATAAAAATTTTAGAGTTTTCAATCTCCCATTATCACATATATCCAGATGCAGCAATATTTACTTCTTCTATCAGTTGCCAATGTCAACTAAAAAAACCCAAACAATAGCAGCATAGTAAGGAGAAACTTTACTCAAAAGGGTAAGTGCGAGGAGGGGCCTATTGCAATTGGGGGAGGAGAACTATCGCATTAGGGAGAATGCTGTGACCCTAAGATCTGCAAGCCTCTCAGTGGTTAATCAAAAGGGGTTTTTCTTCTCTTGAGAGGAAGTAACAAGGGTATTAAGGGTAGGGTGTGGGCAAATGGGATAAAAGAGTAGCTTGAGTGGATGGTAGATCAGAGAATATTTTACCCTGAGGTCAGCCTGTTCTTAGGAGAGATTATCTGTTGACTCAGTCTGACAGTGAGTCCGAGTTCTGGAGCCTGGAGGAAGGAGTGAAACTTTACAGTTTGATTAATAAGCAGTTTGTTCCAATTGATTAGTAGGAATAAACACTTCAGATGATAATTTATGAGACAAAAAAAATGGCAATTTGGAAGATCTTTGTCTGGCATTGCCATAGGTAAACAAGAGGAGGCATCTGTGGTGGTTCTTAGGAATAAGCTGTTTTCCACAACACAAAGGGCAGAGGGATATCTTAACTTTTGCTGTTTTCCAGGATTCGAGGGCTCAGGTAAAATTCCACATTGTCACTAATAATAGTTTTCAGTATCGAAGGACACAATTAGACTATATAAAACTTTATTTTCTTTTCCAGTGGTCATCACACAGCCAAGCAAATGTATCCACTTGTTAAATTTAATTACCTTTTATCTTAGAGAGTTCCCCCAAATTAAATAGGTCGGAAATTTTTATAAAGAATCAAATATTGCTTTCCTGTCTGAAAAGTGTGGACTGAGTATCAGAGACCTATCAGATTCCTTTCAAGCTAAAGTCACCTTCATTCACTTGATAAGACTGTAGAGGGCACAGTTGGACTGAAACAAAGCTTGAGTGAAAGAGTGTGAGAACTTCATTACACCCAGCTAATACCCACCTGTGTGCTGTCAGTGATTCATATCTGCCTTTCAGAGCAAAGGTCTTTTAAAAAGTCTTTTTGAAAGAGGGTTTTCTTATTTGTCACTTTACTTTCTTTTTAATTAATCCTAACAACATTTCATGTGAGAAAGTGTGTTTGAAGAGATAGAATTATAAATGAGTCCAGCATTATTGTTACAGTCCCTGTATTAAAATGTTACTGTAAGCTAAGGCAAGGAAGTCAAAGATAGTAGATTAAGAGAAAACTGCTGGGGAAATGAGCAAACATTATTAAAAACAAGTGACAGGTTTGTATTACTCTATTGGAAGGAGCATATAGTAGTGGAAAGACTAAGGAATTAGTTGGGCTATCTGTAAGCTATTTGAAGCACAGCTTTTCCAAAGCTAAGTAAAGTTTTCTCTAATCATCAGCTAATTTGTGGTTTCAAAATCCTGTAGTGTTCTTGATGCAGTTACCACCAAGATGAAGCATGCCCTTCTTCCTAATGGTCTACTCCTCCCCTTCCTTGTACTATATGTGCAAAACAAATGACATATACGAACTCTTTATGTTCTCTTTTCACCCGGCTTTCATTCCACATTGCACCAAGATTTCATTTTCCACATCAGTAATGGCTTTATAATTTCCAAATTCAAAGGTTTTTCTTCTGTCTCATTTACCTTAAAATCTCAATTGCCTTTGATTTTTTGCTCCTCACAGATGACTCTTATCTTTTTGCTGTAATTGTGTTGACTATGTACTACCTGTTACTCTTTTCACATATTTAGCAAATCAGTTTGTTACTTTGAGTGCTTCTTTTTGATTTTTCCCATTCCATTATTTTGGGAATTCACCATACTTCTGTATTTTGTGTGCTGGTTCTCCTCTATCAGACTATTGATTGAATTTTATGTTTCCAGCTAAAACCTGCCATTGGATTGACTATTACCTCAGTGGGAAATGGCTATGGTATCCATGTAATGTACTCTCACTAAAGCCCCAACTTTGTATTGCTAATTGCCTTCTAAATATTCATAAATGGATGTCTTACTATTCCTTGAAAGATAGCTATTCAAAATCATTTTTCTCTCCAAACCTAGTCCCTCTTTCTGATTTTCTCATTCTTCTATCTCTGCCATAGCCTTTAGATAGAAAAAAATTTGACTGTTTTTTCAACTAACACTCTGTAGGCTCCTTGCTATCCTCCTAGGCCAGGTCTTTGGGCCAAGGTAACTAGTCTCTGGATCCATTAGAAAGTCCAAGGGGGCAGAATTTTCTTTGTGCTTTGTTCATTAATGTAGCCTAATCACAAAGGATGATAACTAGCTCAATTAATATTCATTAATAAATGAATGAGCCCAAATACCCAAAGTTAGGTTCTCCTATTATTTATTTTACATTAATTACCAGATGAATATTTTTAATACCACTTTTGTATTGCTGCTTTTCTGATCAGAAACTTCATTTAGTCTATTTTGTCTCTTTTTTCTGACTTTTAAGATTGTCCATTTTTCTGTTCTAAGGAGGTCCTAAGAAAGTGAATTAATGTTGTGGGTAAGAGTGAACGTACTGGAGTTAAACAGCCTGAGTTTGATTATTGTTCTTTCATTTACTAACTGGGACAGGTATTTAATTTTTCTGTGCCTTGGTTTCTACGTCTTTAAAATTGAGATAATGATCAGTGGATTGATGTTAGGATGAAATAAGTTAGTGTGTCTTAAGCACTCAAACAGTGCCTGGTATTTAATGAATGCTCAATATGCATTATTATTATTATTATTATTATAAACCTCTACATTTGAAAAGCGTCTGTACAGTCAGTGACATCCAGATGTTTAATAGAACATATCCCATCTTTCAAACAAAATTTTACATGTAATCCCAATAACTTTATGAAATACAAAATAAGTGTGGCTTTGATTATTTGTACCCTCCGCTCTTTCATAAACTCATAAATGTCCTTGACAAAATCCCCAAACTCCAAGAACTACAATTTAAAAACCCCTGGTCTCAGTAACTTTTTTTCTTTTTTTTTAATATTTATTTTTTTGGCTGCACTGGGTCTTAGTTGTGGCATGCAGACTTCTTAGTTGTGGCATGCGGAATCTTAGTTGCAGAATGTGGACTCTTAGTTGCAGCATGCATGCGGGATCTAGTTCCCTGACCAGGGATCAAACCCGGGCCCCCTGCATTGGGAGCACAGGGTCTTACCCACTGGACCACCAGAGAAGTCCCTGGTCTCAGCAACTTTTGATGTAAGTATTTACTGATTGACTAAGTCATGTTGAAAACCATTAGATTGTAGAAAGAGCAGGCATTTTAATAATACATCTATTATATTGCCTGTCTCAAGTGAGGGTATTGTAAGACAAGGAAGTTACATTTGAAAATATTATGTAACACAGACAATTTATATCTATTTTAGTAAATTTAGATCAAAGGAATAAACTTTTTTTTATAATAAATGAGGGGTAAGTTTGAATTACAAATCATACTTAAGGAATCAAAGTGTTGTGTTATTATAATTGTCATATATAGAATAAATTATTTGCCCTTTGAGCATTTGGAGATGACTTAAAACATTATTTGTTTCTGAACTAAACCTAAAAGATGTAAAAAACATTTTCTAAATGATAATATTGATATTAACAATACTTATCCTTCTACTTTCAACTCTGTAAGCTTAGTAAAACTTCAGTCTTTATTGATATCCCCATATCTAAAAGATATTTATCTCTACTGCTTAACTGGAAATTTTTGAGAAAAAATTAATTGATGTTATTAAAAGAAAGGTGTCATCTAAAATTATACTGTCTTATTCTTAGAAAGAATTTGCTGAGTGATCCAATGAACATCTGACTAAGAGTCATGTACTCTTAAAGGGGTTGAGAACAGGTTCATGAGATATGAGTCCCTTCATTTTACAAATGAGAAAAATATGAGCCTGCTTAGCTAAGGAATTTACCAAAGATAGATGATTGCATATTAAATATTAAGAAGTATTAAAATCTCTGTTCTCAATCCAGTACTCTTTCCACCATTTGGAAAATTAATCATACAGTCTCAAACATCAAAATATTTTTCCTGTATCCAAAAGAGAACAGAATGTCATGTTTTAGAATCCAGATGTCATATCAACTTAAAAAGCAACATAAAAAACAATTGTAAAGTAAAACTTTGGATTAAGCAGATGATGACTGCTTGATTGGTAGTGGCTTATACTGGAATATAAAGTAAATCAGTAAGCAGAAATACTGCAGTCATCTGTTTTTCTGAATGTCAATCAACAGAGCTGTTCTAAGAAGGATTGAGAAATAGCAAAAGGCTGGTCTTTCTCCAATCTGTGGTTGTCTTTATTGAACTCATTTTCTTTTTTCCTTGCCCTTTTTAGTGCCTCTTATCTCTGTTCTCTCCTTCTCCTACCAAAACTTCTTCTAGGAAACTTGTATCAAACTTGTACTGAAATGTAAATGGCTTACAAGCCTTAAGGTGCTGCCTCCTTCCCTGGTGGCGCAGTGGTTGGGAGTCCGCCTGCCGATGCAGGGGACGCGGGTTCGTGCCCCGATCCGGGAAGATCCCACATGCCGCGGAGCGGCTGGGCCCGTGAGCCATGGCCGCTGAGGCTGCATGTCCGGAGCCTGTGCTCCACAACGGGAGAGGCCACAACAGTGAGAGGTCCGCGTACCACAAAAAAAAAAAAAAAAAAAAAAGGTGCTGCCTCTCCCAGGGAAGTGTGAGGAGTGAGATTTAAGAGGGGCAAAGAAAGGTAAAGTTATAGAATGTATATCTAAATATGAAATTTTAAGCATCAATGAGGAAGAGAGTAGCAGTTTTAAATTGTAGGAGGACACACTTCCCAGTGATTTTAAAACCATTGTTAATCTCCCCAAAGAAATAAAAACCAAACAGACAAACAAATATGCAACAAATATAACAGCCAAACACACACACACAAAAAAAAAAACCCAAATTAATGGGACTTGACTATGTTGAAACTGAGATTAATATGTGGAGTATTGATTTCTCTAATAAGTTGAGTCCCTCAGTCCATGAACATGGTATATCCCTTTATCTAGGTATTCTTTAATTTTTCTCAGTACTGCTTCATAATTTTGCATATAGAAGTCTTCGTATCTCTCATTAGATTTATTTTTATGTGTTTCACTTTTTAGATATTACCATCAAGAGCATCGTTTTCTGAATATCCTATTTGCTGTTGGTCTGTACAAATACAATTGATTTTTAATAATATTGACCTTGGATTCAGCAACCTTGTTAAATTATCTTATTCAAATGGCTTACCTGTAGAATTTGTTTCAAATACCATAAGGATTAAAAGATCAATTCTCTAAAACAATGTAATAAATCTAAGATTTCATACAAACAGTAATGTTTTTAAAAATTCATATAGCAAAACTTGACAGGAAAAGAAGAATAAATATGTAAATCCACAATCATCGTGGGAGATTTTAACACAACTCCCTCAGTAGTAGGTAGAACAACCAGCCAAAAGTCCATGGAAGATTTTTAACACAAATATCAAACTTGATCAATTTGAAATATATAAAACGCTCTATGCAACAATGATGGAAATCACACTTTTCACAAGTATATATAGACTATGTTACAAAATTACTTATATGGTTGTACATAAAGCAAGTCTCAACATATTTCAAAGACTGAAATACAATAAAATATGCTTTCTGACCATTGAGATGTTGAGTTAGAAATCAGTAACAAAAATTATTTTAAAATAGATCCAAATGTTCAGGAATTAAGCATTTTACTTTAATAATCCACAAAGAAGAAATCACAATTAGCATAAGAAAAGCAAAATTTTAGCTATACTCCCATGGTTTATTACATATGTGTGTACTCTAACACCATCACAGTTTCCCCCACAAGCATATGCACTAACAGAGTTTGTATCCTATCTATCTAGTTTCCTTTAGGGTCTGATAAGGCCAGTTGAAGATGCTTACTAAATGCTAATTGGGTGTATCGGCAGAACTCTTGGTTTTAAGCAACATGATATGACTTAGATAACTTTAAGAAAATGAATTTATTACAATGATACAGAGTAGCTCACAGAATGGTTTGGAGAGTCAGAGAACCGTGGGTCTAAACTATCAGCCAGGAGAAATGTCTAAACTTATTTCATGGTCTGATGTGGTGAAGACGAGATTGCCGCTACTGCTGGATTACTTGATTACTCTGCAGATTGTAATGCTGAGCTCACAAACACAGAATTTAGATGCTGCTGGAAAGAGGATATTGCTTCCACTAGGGTTCTTTTGTGTGACCAGTATAGACTCTACAATTACTGTTTTCCACTCACTCACTGGCAGCTTTTAATTGCAAATCTGGGGCATATGCATCCAACTGATAGAATTCCGTTTTTGTGCTAATGCCCTAGTTTCAAAGGAGGCTGAGAAAACAAGTACTTGAGATGTTTAGCTTCTATGGTGAAAGGTGGATTTGCCTCATAAAGTGGGAGATTCCTAAATCATAGGGAATGGACAAGGTTCATGCAATTTATCTATGACTTTCAGGCAGACATGGGTCTTGCCAAGACACTTTGGATAGTCTATTTACTGATCTGTAGGTTCTCTGAGCATGATGTCATTAAAATAGAGGATAAGTATGATGTCAGAAGGTCAAGGTCTCTATGAACTAAGCTGTGGTGTAGAATGAAAAAGTTGAGACAATACAGTGAAATTAATACTGCTGCCTTGTGATTTGCAAGCAAATTGTTCTGATGTTCTCAGCTTTTTAGAGTAAAGGAATAAAAGCATGTGCCTAATCAATAACTGTTGATTACTTAGAAAGCAAAGCAGGTCCCTTAGAACCTTACTGATTTGTTCTAGTGAAGAGACCACATATAGAACAACGGCCTCAATTTGCTGTCTCTAGCTGATCAAATTTATAACAATCTTCTGTTTTACTCCTGAATACTCTGACTTCTACACTAGACAAATTGAAATTTTAAAAGGGAATATGATAGAAATCACCAACCCTGAATTTGTAAAATCTTCAGTAGTGAAACTAATCACTGTGATTCTCTTAGGGATTTAATCATGCTTTTGACATATTATTATAATAAATAGAGGAAGCTCTTGGGGCTTTTATTGAGCTCTTCCTAATAAAAATATTATTCCCTGAGACATGCAGCCAAGATGGTGATTCTGCTTGTGGCTGAGTGTACTACTTTAATGATATACTAAGAAACTAGTGAAATATTTATGGAATTTTGGGGCATCCTAGTAGTCCTACTGGGAGGCAGACTTAAGTCAAACTGCCATTTATCATTTCATCTTCATGTCTCCACCCTGCCTAGTGGAGAATAGTGGTATCGAAGGTACCAAGAATCAATACAGGGAAGGGTAAAGAGGTTGGGATGGGAAAAATTGACTTCCATTTTCTAGGTAACTCGTCTTGGCTAAGTCATTACATGTCTCCAATCATGGCGAAAGAAATGTTACTATATATCGTAAAATTGACTTCTCTTTAGAAAGATGGCAAGTGAGGGTTGGAGAGTCCTTTCTTTATTGGAATCTACCATTATATCCTCATCCCACTACAAAGAAGTCCAGTTCTTTTTCAGTCAGTGCCCCATTCCAAGATGCCAATTAAACTCTCATAATAAAGCAGTCATCAGAATTAAATGTTTAGTGTTATTCTATCTCAACCTGTGGATGCAAGAAGTAAGACTTTTATCACATTCACAGAAAGTTAATGATATTTGGCATTATCTTGAGCTGGGAATTTAAGACTGGAATATTACATTCTTATTACATTGGTTTATCCTGTTGTCTTTATTTTTAATTTATTTTATTAATTTATGAAAAGAAATTTTTTTGTGGTAAGAAAACAATATGTGATCTACTCTCACATTTTTAAGTGTATAATACAGCCCCTGGCAACTATCATTCTATTCTTTGTTTCTGCGAGTTTGACTATTTTAGATATCTCATGTAAGTGGAATCATGCAGTATTTGTTCTTCTGTGACTGGCATATTTCACTTAGCATAACATCTTCAGATATATCTATGTTACTGCACATGGCAGATTTTCCTTCTTTTTTAAGGCTGGACAATATTCTATTGTATGTATATATCACATTTTAAAAATGTATTCATCCATCAATGGATATTTACGTTTTGTCCATATCTTGGCTATCATGAATAATGCTACAGTGAGCATGGTAGTGCAGAAATATCTTTTAGATCTTGATTTCAAATCTTTAGACTATCTACAGAGAAGTGGCGTTGCTGGGTCACGTGATAATTCTATTTTTAAGGTTTTCAAGACCCTCCATACTATTTCATAGCAACTGTACCATTTTACATTCTTACCAACAGTACCCAGTAGTTCCAATTTCTCCACATCCTTACCAATACTTTACTTTATTTATTTTTATAATAGCCATCCTAACAGGTTCAGGATGATACCTCATTGTGTGTTTTCTTTTGTTGTTTTTTGGGGGTTGTTTTGGTCTGTGCTGTGCGGCATGTGGGATCTTAGTTCCCTGACCAGGGATTGAACCTGCACCCTCAGCAGTGAAAGCACAGAGTCTTAACCACTGGACCACCAGGGAATTCCCTCATTGTGGTTTTGATTTACATTTTCCTGATGGTTAGTGATGTCGAGCACCTTTTCATATATCTGTTGACCATTTATATATCTTCTTTGGAAAAATGTCTGTTCAAGCCCATTGCCCATTTTTAAATTGGGTTATTTGGGGGTTTTTTTTGCTATTAAGTCATAGGAGTTTCTTATAAATTTTGAATATTAAGCCCTTATCTGATACAGGGTTTGCAAGTATTTTCTTCTCTTCCATAGGCTGCCTTTTCATTTTGTTGATTATTTCCTTTGCTGTTCAGAGGGTTTTTAGTTTGATGTAGTTCTACTTGCCCATTTTTGCTTTGTTGCCTGTGCTTTTGGTGTCATATAGATAGGACATCATTGCCAAAATTAGTGTCAAGGATCTTTTCCCCTATGTTTTCTTCTAGGAGTTTTACAGTTTCAGATCTTATGTTTAAGTCTTTAATCCATTTAGAGTTGATTTTTGTGTATGATACAAGAGTCCAGTTTCATTCTTTTGCATGTGGATATCCAATTTCACCAACACCATTTGTCAGTTCTGAGAAAGAACAAAGTTGGAGGCATAAGAGTTTCTGATTTCAAAAAATATATTACAAACCTACAGTACTCAAAACAGCATGGTACTGGCAAAAAGACAGACGAATGGAACAGAATAGAGAGACTAGAAATAAACATATGCATATACAGCCAACTGATCTTTGACAAAGGAGCAAAGAATACAGTTGGGAAAGGATGCTCTCCCAGTGCCCTTAGAAGTAACCATGACACCCTACAGATTTGGAATATTCAGGGCCTCCATACTTTTTTAAAAGATAAATTTATTTATTTATTTTTGGCTCCATGGTGTCTTCGTTGCTGTGCACAGGCTTTCTCTAGTTGTGGCGAGTGAGGGCTACTCTTCATTGCAGTGTGCGGGCTTCTCATTGTGGTGGCTTCTCTTGTTGCAGAGCACAGGCTCTAGGCTCATAGGCTTCAGTAGTTGTGGCACACAGGCTCAGTAGTTGTGGCTCGTGGGCTTAGTTGCTTCCCGGACCAGGGCTCGAACCCATGTGCCTTGCACTGTCAGGTGGATTCCTAACCACTGCACCACCAGGGAAGTCCCAGGACCTTCATCCTTTTACATGTGAGTTACTACTTGGTTTTCCCTAGTCAGGTCACTAGTAGGCTTTAAGTTCCAGGAGACTCTAAGGTTAATTTTTCTCAATTTGTTTCTTATTGCCAACTAGGGATTTACTGTCTTCAGTGCCAACCAGGCTAGATAACTGATGGCAGTTTCCCCTATATCCTCAATGATCTGTTGTCTCTGATCTCTCCTGGTATCAATTTTTATGTTAGAGCAATAGATGACTTACTCTGGGTTAATTAAGTAGAAAATAAACTACTAAAAAGATATTGGACAGTTTATGGAATCTCTAAATAAAAGATTCAACAACCAGCATTGGTGTTTGGAAGTTTAAACTTATGCCTAGGAATCACGCTGTAGAATTGGTCCAGGGAACAACCTAGTGCAAGAGTCACTGGGCAGAGACACTTCAGCTAGAACTACAAATATCAATGATAGGGGATGCTAAATACAGTAATATGAATCACTGATACATTTGTTCTGGATACTGAAAACTGTGTGTGCTTTCCACTTCCAGAATATATTCTAAGCAGTCTTTTCTTCTTGTCAGTAGCTTCTAGTCCAGTCTCCAGAATGGATATAACTGATTGTCAGAGCTAAGGTCATATGCTAGCCTATGGCTTTAAAGGTTACTCAGAGATTAAGTAGCTGGCATTTTCAATCTCAATAACGAGAGACAGATTCTTCCTCATAAGATGGGGATTTCCATAACTTATATATGGGTTCATACACTGGACAAAAACGAAGAGTAGAACTCTCCATTAGGGTTTATTCATGAATAAATACCACATAAGTCATAATTTTCTTTACAATAATATTTTGGAAACAAGAATAAGGAAGTTTTATATATATATATATATATATATATATATATATATATACACACACACACATATACACACACACACACACACACACATATATGTATATATGGGTGTGTGTGTTTATAAATTCTGACTTTATATAAAGTAGGCCTTTGTTTTTTACTGTGACTGTTCTGAATGCAGAATGGGGATTCTTTTAGTTACAAAGAGGAAAATGAAAACTTTTTTCTGAACTAAACTACATGAAATGTGAACATGAAGATTAACATCATCTCTGAGGCAGGAACCTCAAAATTATACTCCTTCTCAATCAATGTTATTGTCAGTTCTTAGTTTTATTAATTATTAAAGGAAAATATATATCCAAGACATTACTGCAAATAAATATTTTAGAATATGTCTGGCTTTTCCTGTACAGTGAAAACATTTTTTTTTTTTTTTTTCTGGTACGCGGGCCTCTCACTCTTGTGGCCTCTCCCGTTGCGGAACACAGGCTCCGGACGCGCAGGCTCAGCGGCCATGGCTCACGGGCCCAGCCGCTCCGCGGCATGCGGGATCTTCCCAGACCGGGGCACGAACCCGTGTCCCCTGCATCGGCAGGCAGACTTTCAACCACTTGCGCCACCAGGGAAGCCCAGTGAAAACATTTTTATAATATGAAATGTAAGAACAGATATTTTTCCAACGTAAGTTCTCGTTGCACATTCTCACATATTATAACCATATGTAATTACTGTTAAGTGAAAAGCCTGAATTAGATGAGTAAATTGTTAGAGCCAGTGGTAAGAAAATTATTATATATATTTTTAGCACAGTATTTAAATTTTATATTTAAGAAACTTTTGAGGGACTTTTCACCTAGCTAGTAAGTGAGTTAATTAAAAACAGAGGAACGTTGTGAAGAGTGACACCATGGTGTTTTTAGAATCAGAGGGGTATGAATTCCAATTATTCAATGATAATTTTTGAGATCCTACCACAGCCAGGTACATGGCTTTTACATTTTCTCTAGGAATTTCATTTTCATCATCTAAACAATAGATATAAAACATTTAACTAATGAAGTTTTTGAGAGCAGAGCAAATCTTCAAGGCAAGACACAAAAAGGTGAAAACCTTTCCAAGTAACTTGACTATGTTCCAGAGCAAAACTCAATTATATTTATAGAAATACAAAAATATTCATCACTACTACAAGGCAAAATTAATAAGTTATGGCATCCAACCAAAGATTACCAGGCATACAAAGGGTCAGGGAAAGATGAACTATGATAAGAATAATCACTTGAGAGTGACCCAAAACTGGCACAGATGTTAGAATGAGAAGATAAGGAAGTCAAAATAGCTTTTATAATTGTACCACCCATGTTAAAAAAAGTTATGTCGAAATATAGAAGATATAAAAAAGAACCCAATTTAACTTCTAGAGATGAAAGCTACAGTTATTGAGATCAAAACAAAGCAAACAAATCATTTGATAGGTTTTGTGTGTTTGAAACTTTGTTGTTTGAAAATTTGTTTCATTTGTTCTACCAGTTAGACCTGGTAGAAGAAACAGTGTTTCTGAGTAAGAGATGATAAAAATACCAGTCCTGCAGTTAGTTCACTGTCACTCTCAGAGAGCTTAAAAGAGAACTCAGTGTGGTCGAACAGTAGCCCAGAGAATAAGTTGGAGGGGGTTATTGCTGGAAGTGACAAAAGTAAGACATGTCTTACTTTGGGGTGTCTTCTGTTGTAAAAGAGGCAAGAATGAGGATGAACCATAAACTCTTCCCATGCTGAAGCCACAGAGTGAACCCATCCCATGTTATTAGAGGCCACTGATATCAGAGGCAGAAGACCAGGATCATAACTGCTAATGGGCAGCTAATTGTGCTTGTAGTCAGAGGAGGGTCTCCCTCTTTTCCCCTTTTTCTTTTTAATTCTAAACTCAGGGTTATAATTAAACAAAACAGGAATTTAGAGAAGAGCATGTGGGAAGCTTTTTGGCTATTTGGAGTTGTTGCTTTGAACAAATATCCCCCCAATAAAAATAATAACATAATAATAGTAGTACATGAAATGTCCATATATTGACTTAAATGAATTCTTTAAAATTAGATGTAGTTTTTGGTCTAGACTGCAAAAGCATTAAATTTCCCTTGTAGCAGTTACTGAAAAAAAATTAAACATTTAAATTTTTTTACTTCATCAAGATTGAATTTCTCAATCAAACCACATATGATTAACCTGGTTTTCCAATGTATCTTTTATAACAGATACATAATCTGATAATAAACATGGCATTGCTTTCTAAATTATTTTTAATGACATACATGATAGAACATGAGAGGATCTTGGCCCATTTAGCAACCCCCATACTTTTATTTTAATGGAACATATAGTTTAGGTAGAAAATATAGCCTAGTGGATTTAAAAAAAATTATCTTTGGAAATGAAAAATAATGGAACTGAAAGATTATGTATAAATTAGAGACTATAAGGATTTGATTTATTTGAAGTACAGAGTCCTTAAATTGTGCTTCTGGTTAATAAACTGGCTTTAGACATTGGACAAAGGTCTGTAATTTCTTCTACTACAGTCTGGTATTTCAAGAGCTACCAAGAAAACACTGCTGAATGGCTTTAGGTCTCAGAAGTTAAGACACAAGAGAAGTCAGATATCACCACTATGGTGGTAAATTCCCTCTATGCAAAACAATTTAAAAAAATTCCACTTCTCTCATTAGAACACCACAGTGCAGAACTTGCGTGGTGGCGCAGTGGTTAAGAATCCGCCTGCCAAGGCAGGGGACATGGGTGCGAGCCCTAGTCCAGGAAGATCCCACATGCCCAGAGCAACTAAGCCAGTGTGCCATAACTACTGAGCCTTCATGGCACAACTACTGAAGCCCACGTGTCTAGAGCCCGTGCTCCACAACAAGCGAAGACACCGCAATGAAGAGTAACCCCCACTCGCCGCCACTAGAGAAAGCCCACGCGCAGCAATGAAGACCCAACGCAGCCAAAAATAAATAAAAATTAATTAATTAAAGAAGAAAAAAAGAATACCACAGTGCAATGTCATCATCTCCTCAAGAAAAAGTGCCATATAATTCTGTTCTCTGTCTTCAGTGTTATGCAGTAAGACAAGATTTGTTTTCTCCAAGTCCCCCCTCCCTTTTTTTGGTCATTTCCCCCTCCTAGAAGAGAGCCTTAGCTTAGATGAGAAAAGAAAGTTTCTATTATCATAACACCAAATAAAGGCTATCAACATTTGCAAGGGAAATTTTGGTTGTAGATGTTTAACTGAAAGATTAAAACATATTTCCGTAGGACCTTCAAGGTACCTGACCTCTCCCACTGCGTATCTTGCTGAGAAGATGAAAGGAGCCTATTGACTGCTAATCAAGCCTTGCAGAGTAAGAAGAAAGCTGAAAAAACCAAGGTCATGGTGAAGAGGAGAAAAGTTAGGGAGAACCTACAGAGATGCAGCTTTAAGCTGAAACCTGTATAGACTTTAAATGGAAAAGAGGAAAACACTATCCGTGGTATCCACTGTTCTCTATGTGTTTTGTATCATAAAGTAGGCTTTTCTTCTAGTAACAGACCCACTTTCATGCTCTTCCAGACATTCAAGTCTACATAAATAAGGATTTATATACTTGTGGTCTTGTCTGAGATTACTGTACTGTGACATAACATATGGCTGTGCCTCCATCTAAGACTACCATAGAAATGAGCCAAGAAATACTCCACCGTTTATCTAAACTACCAGATTGTTGCTGAGGAAGGGGAGTGCTCACAGCTTTTGTAAATTGATGTAATGAATACTCTTTCAGCAGGGGAGTAACTTGAGAAAAGTAGTAATCTTGGCCTGGAAGCACTGGCGGAGAGAATGCATGGTTTAACATGAATGCCTAGGTTAATGCTTTCTTGTGAGTTTATTAGTTTCCCACAGGAAAATTTCACAAGCTGTTATCAGGCTATGAAGAGAGGGAAGAAGTCTGGGGAAGGTCATATGTGTGTCTGCATCATCCAAAATGGATGATAGAAGGGAAATTAGATTGTTTATGAAGACGGAGGAAAAGTCCCGGAATGATATGGCAATATTGATGGGGGCAATGCAGTTGATACAGTATTTGGCTCCAGCTACATTTGAAAGAGGGCTTGAAACTAGTGAAAAGACAGCCAGTAGGTACGTGAGAAGAAGAATGCATTATTTAGGAATTCATGATTCTCTGCCATTCTCAAATAATTCATTGAATAATTAATTGAGAGGATGGGTAAGGGAAATTGATTAAGCTTTAGAGAAACTGATATAAATTATTTAGTGAACAGTGTATGTTATGATTGATTTAAGAGATTTTCAAGGGTAATTTTGACTTTACTCCCTTAAACAATATTTTCCACTGACTTTAGCACCTAATCAAATATCAGAGTAATATTTGACTCCAATTTATGGACAGATTTGAATATACAAAATCTTAAGTAACCTAAGAATGGAAGGCAAGTTTAAAGAGAAGTTATAAGGTATGAATACAAATTTTTCCTCTCAATAAGCAGTGCAAAAGGAGAACTACAGCTGTAGAACCCTAGAGTTTGTAGAGCTTTTCTGTGTGATTGAGCTATCAGAGATCAATGTTTTATGGTACCATAGTAGGAAATCCTATATTATGATATCGTAGTATCGAAGTTAGTAATCTTATTCAATTGTGATGGTATTTTAAAAGACTAAGAAAATTAGGATGTGTGTGTGTTTGTACTAAAGGAAGTTGAAGAAGAAACTATTAATCATTAATTTACTATATCCCAAATTCAGAATTCAGAAGTTGGCATGGTATAGATTCAGGAATTTTTTTTGTCTGTGTTAGATTTAAGGAAGGAGTGAATATTATTTGATACCCATAGGAAGATTAAACCTAAAGAGAATATAAATACTTTTTTCTAGGGAGATTTTTTTTCCTTTGAAAAAATGCTTCAGGGTAACACTAGAGTCTAAACTCTTTGGGGACAGTGGCTATTGGTGAGAGTATTTGGAAGTGTAGGTATAGTTAAATAATAAACTTGATTCTTGGCGTTAAGGACTCTGAAAAAGCAAGAAAAGTTACTTCTCTAAGGGCAAGATCACCTTAAGGAAGTTAATTTGAAAATGTCATTTAACAGGTGTGAGTTTTGACACACTTCAGTGAATATGTGCACCATGTTGTTTATTGACAAGGGGAAAAAGAATTACTATTCATTAACAAGACCACTTCTTACCAATCTGAAAGAACTAAGGATATTTGGAGAGTTCAGATGGTATTATAATTGATTCATCCAAGATTACTCCTAGAGTGAAATAAGTGGATTGGCATTCAGCATCTATTTGATCTATAGTCATTTCCCTTTATTCAAGGTTTCATTTTCTACTGTTTCAGTTACCCACGGTCAACCGAAGTCCAAAAATATTAAGTAGAAACTTCCAGAAATAAACAATTCATAAATTTCTGAGTAGCGTGATGAAATCTTGTATCATCCATCCACCCACCAGGATATGGACCATCCCTTTGTCTGGCGTATCTCACCCCTTAGTCACTTAGTAGCCATCTTGGTTATAGAACTGACTCTCAGTATCACAGTGCTTGTGTCCAAGTCACCCTTATTTTACTTAATAATGGCCCCAAAGCAAAAGAGGAGTGATGCTGGCAATTTGGATATGCCAAAGAGAAGCTGTAAAGTACTTTCTTTAGGTGAAAAGGTGAAAGTTCTTGGTTTAATAAGGAAAGAAAAAATCATTTGCTGAGGTTGCTAAGATCTATGGTAAGAATGAATCTTCTGTATGTGAAATTGTGAAGAAGGAAAAATAAATTCATGCTAGTTTTGCAGTCACACCTCAAATTGCAAAAGTTATGGCCAGTGCATGATAAGTGCTTAGTTAAGATGGAAAAGGCATGAAATTTGTACAATAAGATATTTTGAGAGAGGAAGGGACACATTCACATAACTTTTATTATAGTATATTGCTATAATTTTTACATTTTATTATTAGTTATTGTTAACCTCTTACTGTGCCTATCTTATAAATTTTATCATAGGTATGTAAGTATAGGAAAAAAACACAGTATATATAGGATTCGGTGCTATCTGCTGTTTCATGCAACCACTGGAGTCTTGGAATGTATACCCTAAGGATAAGGGGGCTACTGCATTTTCTAGTATACCTTCCTAAGGCAGAGGTTAGAAGTTAAGAAAAAAAAATCCCAAACCCTCTTTCAGCTTGGGATCTTTATGTAAAAGAAATTCCACAAACTCAGTGCATTTATGTGAGACTTGGAATTTGAAAATAAGGAAAGGCAGTTATCCTGGTGCTTTAGCTTTTGTGGCCGGCAAGCATCGCTGTGGAGACATAAGTATTCATCTGTAGCATCATTCCTGTGTACTTAACTCCCTAGGTAGTAAGCACAATAGCTATTTCTCTTTGTGAGTTTAGATGGAAAATCTATAGACTCTATGTACATTTAATGAAAATTATGAAGCAGTAACAATTGTTACAATCACACGGGTCAAGAAATGGAACATCGGCAACAACCAAGAATCCCCTCCATGCCTTGCATCATCACAAAACCCTCCCATAGCACAAACAATAACCACTTACCTAACTTTTATGTTAACCCATTCATTGTTTTTCTTTGTAGATTTATTACTTATGTGCACATTCCTGTAATACTGTTGATAGATATTTGTGTTGTTTTCTATTTATGGCTGTCATGAACAATGCTGAACAAGATACATGTTTATATATGTATCCTAGTACACAGGAGAACACATTTCTCTCGGGAGTGAACTACTGGGTTACAGGGAAGTTTCAGGAATGAGATGCTGAGTCACAGAGAAAATATGTCCTTAAACCACAAGATAATGACAAGTGGTCTAATCAACTTACACTTCCAACAGTGGTGGTGACTCATATTTAAATTCCTTGACATTAGTTGTTATCACTTATTTTAATATTTCCTACCTAATCTGTGTGTAGTGGTACCTCATTATGGTGTGAATTTTAGTTTTCATGATTACTATTGAAAATATAAATATTTTACAGTTTTAAATATAGTTATTGGCTTTTGGGATTTGCTGTTTTTTGAAGGGTCTGTTGAATTTTTGGCCTACTTTTCTATTGGGTTATTTGCCTTTTTATTCTTGCTTTTAAGAGTTTATTTCATTTTTTAGTTGAAGTATAGTTGATTTACAATATTATATTACTTTCAGATGTAGAACATAGTGATTCAATATTTTTATAGATTATATACTCCATTTAAAGTTATTATAAAATATTGGCCATATTTCCTGAACTGTAAATATATCTTTGTAGCTAATTTATTTTACACATTTTATACCTCTTTATCCCCTACCCCTATCTTGCCCCTTCCTCCTTCTCTTTCCCCACTGGTAACCACTAGTCTGTTCTCTATAGCTGTGAGTCTATTTCAGTTTTGTTATATTCATTCATTTTATTTTTTAGATTCCACATATAAATGATAACATACAGTATTTGTCTTTCTCTGTCTGACTTATTTCACTAATCATAATACCCTCCATGTCCATCCATGTTGTTGCAAATGGCAGGATTTCTTTCTTTTTCATGGCTGAGTAATATTTCTCTGTGTGTGTGTGTGCGTGCGTGTGTGTGTATCATACCACATGTTATTTATTCATTTGGCTGTTAGCAGGCACTTAGGTTTCTTCCATATCTTGGCTATTGTAAATAATGTACATAATGCTGCTGTGAACATTGGGTGCATTCATCTTTTTGGATTAGTATTTTCGTTTTCTTTGGATATATACCCAGGAGTGGAATTGCTGGATCTTGTGGTAGTTCTGATTTTAGTTTTTGAGAAACCTTCACACTGTTTTCCATAGTGGCTGCACCAATTCATATTCCTACCAACAGTGTACTAGGGTTCCCTTTTCTCCACATCCTTGCCAACATTTGTTGTTTGTAGTCTTTTTGATGATAGCCATTCTGACAGGTATGAAGTGATACCTCATTGTGGTTTTGATTTGTATTTCTTTGTTGATTAGTGATGTGCATCTTTTCATGTGCCTATTGGCCACCTGTATGTATTCTTTGGAAACATGTCTATTCAGGTCTTCTGCCCATTTTTAATTGTTTTTTTAATATTGAGTTTTATGCGATGTTCATGTATTTTAGATATTAACCTCTTATAGGTCATATCATTTGCAAATATTTTCTGCCCTTTAGTAGGTTGTCTTTTCATGTTGTCAGTGGTTTCCTTTTCAGTGCAAAAGCTTTAAAGTTTATTTAGGTCCCATTTGTTTATTTTTTCTTTGGTTTCCTTTGTCTTAGGAGACAGATCCAAAATAATATTGCTATTATTTATGTCAGAGTGTTTTGCCTATGTTTTCTTCAAGGAGTTTTATGGTTTCTGATCTTGTATTTAGGTGTTTAATCCATTTTGAATTTATTTTTGTATATGATGTGAGAAAGTGTTCTAATTTAATTGTTTCACAAGTAGCTGTCCAGTTTTTCCAGCACCACTTATTGAAGAGACCTTTTTCCTATTGAACATTCTTGCCTCCTTTGTCTTAGATTAATTGACCATAAGTGTATATAGGTTTATTTCTGGTCTCTCTATTCTGTTCCATATGTCTGTTTTGGTGTCAGTACCATACTGTTTTGTTTACTGTAGGTCTGTACTAGAGTCTGAAGTCAGGGCGTGAGATACCTCCAGCTTTATTCTTTTTAAGTTCTTTTCATATTTTGAATAGTAGTCTCTCTATTGGTTTTATATGTTGCAATGATCTTTTCAGGTCTGTGGCATGACCTCTCTTTTAACTATCTTTGTGTTTTCTTTTGTTGGAAAATATTTCTTAATTTAATGTGGGTAAATACATCAATCTTTTCCTTTAAAGCTTATACTTTTTTCCATCTTTCTACTTTGTGGCTTAAAGATAGCCTCCTATATTGTCTTTTAAAATATATTTGGTACCATTTCACATATAGGTCATTAATCCATCTGGAAATAATTTTGTTTACAATATGATACAATTTTAATTATTTTTTCTTTATGGATACCCTAGTGCTCAGCATTTTTTAATCGAAAAGTTTGTTATGTCTTTGTTGAGGTGCTGTGATACCTCTGTTATACAGAGGTGCCATATGTATGTGTGTGTGTGTGTGTACATATATATACATATGATTTTGTTTTAATAATATATGTTTTGGTTTGTTTTTCTTTGTCTCTATTAAGTCTTCTTTTGGTTCATTTGTTTGTCTCTATATCAAAACTGCACCCTCTTTGTTACTAGAGCTTTATAAGAACACTAAATATTCAGTAGAACAAGTTTTCCCACATTTATATTATTCTTCAAGTGTGTGGTGGGCTTTTGTAATCCGTATAAATTTTTAAAGAAGTTTTTCAGGTCCAAAACAAAATCTTTGGCATTTTCACTTAGATTTTTCTTACCCTATAACTTAATTTTTAGAGACTTAACATCTTTTCACTATTAAGATATCCAACTTATAAACACAAAATATATCTCTTCATTTCTGATTTCTTCAAGGTCTTTGAAAAACTATTATAATGTTGTCTATAAAGGCTTTGTATATCTTATTGGATTTATTGCTACTTCAGCTTTTTGGTGCTATCTAAAAGGATTTCTTTCTTTTTACTATCACTTTCTGTTTGATGCTATTATATAAAAACACAATTTATTTTTATTGATTTTTATCTAGAAATCTTAAGAAGCTCTCTTACAAATCCTAGCAATTTCCTGTACATTATTTTGTATTTTCTCTGTACACAACAATATCATATCTAAATAGAACAAGTTGTGTGTTTTCTTTTCTAATCCTTAGACATTTTAGTTCTTTTTCTTGACTTTCTCCACTGGCTAAACTCTCAAGTACAATACTGAATAGAGTGGTGACAGGGGGCGTCCTTGTCTTCTTCCTGATCTTTAAATCTTTAATCATCTCACCTGTATCTATAATGTTACTCTATGGTAGATAGCTAATTTTCATTTAAGAAAGTTTCTGTTTCTAGTTTGATAAGATTAGCTGCGGGTTTTTGTAAAATCATACATGACTGCTGAAATTATAAGAAACTTTGGATTTAATTTTTTGTATGTTTAATTTTATTAATTAATTTTGTTATGTAAAATAATTTTGGTTGTCTGTCATGAAATTAGCTTTTTATGTTGGACTCAGTTTGCTTATATTATATTTATCATCTGTTTTCCTGGGTAAGGTCACCTCTAATTATCCTTTCTTATACTGTCCTTTCCTGTCTTGAAATGAAGAAAATATTAAAAAGTAGTTGAATAGTGTTCCCTCTTTCTATTCTCAAAGAGTTTGTGTACTACTGGAATTCCTCCTTTCTTTAGAACACACTAGTGAAAAATCTTGGATTTCAGCTTTCTTCATGGTGAGAGTAGTGAGTGCTGATTCAGTGTCTGTAATGTATAAATGTATGTATAAATTTCTATTTCTGTTTGAATCTATTTTGATATTATATTTTTCTAGGGGACTGTGATTTTTATAAAACTTAAAATTTATTTGAAAACACTTTGTTCATTTTTTCCTTTGTAAAGTCTGTAACATGTATGTGATATATGACCCTTTTACCTTTCTGATATTGGCTTCTTTTTCTTTTTTGGTCTTGAGAAGACTCTCAAGTAGATAGCCATTTTTATTAGTATTTTCAAAGAGCCAAATGTTAGCTTTTGAATTTGTATTGTTTATTTTCTATGTCATTAATTTCTGCTCTTGCATTTATTATTTACTTCTTCCACTTTCTTTGGGTATGTCTCTTGAAGATAGCACATAGTTACATGTAATTTTATACAATCTGACACTTATTTTCTTTTCATTTGGAGCAGCCAATCCATTTGCATTAAATGTAGTTACTAATTTGGTTTAAATCTTCCTTTTTTTCCTACTTGTCTAAATTCTTTCATATTTTTCTTTTTCTTCTGGAATCGTGAAATATTTATAGCAGTCTACTTTGACTGTATTAAGTTTGAAACTGTAAGCTCTATTTTATTATTTAATGACAATTTCTGTCAGAATTTACTAAATATTTAGAGCTGAAAAAAAAAACCCTTGCTGGGAACCTGTAAATCAATACTTGTAATCTGTGTCACACACACACACACACACACACACACACACACACATTTGAAAGGAAACTTATTAGAAATTAATTAGCTAAGTTTGCAACATAAGAATTAAATAGATTGTGCCATAGAAGAAGAGATAATTAATAAAACAAGTAGGACAAACAGAAAACAAACTATAGAGGGTATCAATAATCTCCAACTTGTAGGAGGACTCACACTTCACACTATTTAAAACAATAGTGGTAGGACAGTAAAATGGCGTCACTCAATTGAAAACCATCTAAGCAGTTCCTCCAACAATTAAACATGAAATTACCATATGACCCAGCAATTCTGCTCCTAGATGTATATCCAAGAGAAATGAAAACATATGTTCACACCAATTAAACAAGAATGTTTATAGCAACATTTTTCATAGTAGCAAACAAGTGGAAACAGCGAAAATGTCCATCAACTGATAAATGGATGAACAGAATTGGTATGTCCATACAATGAAATATTACTTCGCTATAAAAAGGAATGAAATACTGATGCATGCTATCACCTAGATGAACCTTCAAAATATTACGCTAAGTAAAAAAGTCAGTCACAAAAGACCTTATATTGTATGATTCTCTTTCTATGAAATGTCCAGAATAGTGAAATCTACAGGGACAGAAGATAGATTAGTGGTTGCTTAGAGCTTGTGGGAAGTAGGGTGGGAATATAGGGAGGTGATGCCTAAAGAATATTAGATTTGTTTTTTTAAGTGATAAAAATGTTCAAAATTGACTGTAATGATGGTTGCACTTATATGTGAATATACTCAAAATCACTGAAATATATAAATAGGTGAATTCTATGGTATGTGAATTATATGTCAGTAAAAAATGGGATCTAAATTGACAATAGAGAGGATCAGTAAACTTCAATTTTGTTTCTTTGAAAATATAAAGAATGGTATTTTTTTATGTTCATAGAAGAGGAAGGCACAAACAAAACTATGAAAGAATAGGGGTTTTACTTACATATATTTGGAGTTTTACTAATTATAGGAATAAAGTAAAGAGTATCATGCCATTAATATGAAAATTTATAAAAACTTGAATTAAAAAATAAAATTAGCAAAATTGTCTTAAGAGGAAATAGAGACACATAGTATACTAACAACTTTTACATGAATAGGCTAGTCTGGTCAAATGTCTAGAAATCAGCAAACAAAAACACCAGGACCAGACATTTTAAAAGTGCTTTTGCAAATCCTTCAGGGATCAAATTAACTTTTATCTTACATAAAATTTTTTAGAGAGTGAAACAAGAGGGTATACTCACTTTTTCAATATACAATAGCCAAACCAAAATAAATAAATAAATAAAATATGCAACACATCCATTTATAGAGATCAATAAAACTATTCCAAATAAAATATTAACACAAGATTAATTTATATGTACAGAAGCAAAAGCCAGTGGAAAATATATTTGAAAACAAAAAAAGAGGTGGAAAATGTCTGCATACAAAATACAAGAAAATCTGTAATCTCTGAACTTGCTGGATACAAGAGTGACGTACAAAAACCAATAAGAATTTAAAATATTAGCAACAACCAGTAAGAAAATGTACTACTATTAGTAAATACTATTCCATTAATACTTTTACTATTAAGTAAAAATATCATTCACAATAAAATAATAAATATCAGGTATTTGAGAATAAATATAATAACGTGAGTCAAATATTCATGGAGGAAATGATGCTTTCTTAAAGGATGTAAAAAATTAAATGGAACACTTTATAATATTCTTTGTAAAAATGAATCAATATTTTATAATTGACCATGCCACTAACTTGTGTATGCATTGCTATCACAATGAAAATTGCAATAGATATTTTCATAAGCCGTGACAAGCTAAATCTAAAGTTTATATGGGAGAGAAGTGTATTAGGCAGAGTTCTCC
The DNA here is from genome assembly GCF_964165515.1 of Mesoplodon bidens. Lineage (NCBI taxonomy): Eukaryota > Metazoa > Chordata > Mammalia > Artiodactyla > Ziphiidae > Mesoplodon > Mesoplodon bidens. Next base: position 8,853 of record NW_027672178.1, on the reverse strand, counting down.
AGAGAAACAGAAGCAGAGCCAATAGGAGATGTGTATGTGCAAAAAATCTGCAGGGCAGGGCAACAGGCTGGAGACCCAGGGAAGAGCTGATATTGCAGTGTGAGTCCAAAGGCAGTCTGCTGGCAGAATTCCCTCTTTTTGAGGGGACGTCAGTCTTTTTTCTATTAAGACTTTCAACTGATTGGGTGAAATGTTAATCTCATCTAAAAAAATTCTTCACACAAGTATCATGAATCATGTTTGACCAAATGTCTGGTTACCGTGTCTTAGCCAAGGTGACCATTACGTATAAGTAGGGAGTTGAAAGCAGCCAAAAAATTCTGAAGAAGATATGAAAACATTAAGAAACATGAAGAAAGGGCAACCTATGCTACCTGATTTAAACATTGAAAGTCATATTAATTAAAACAGTGTGGTACTGGCACAGCAAAGGTATAGACAAACAAAATTGAACAGAATATAGGGCCCAGGAACATAGATAGATTAAAAAAGAGACTAATGTGGTAACATTACAGATTTGTGGAGAAAGGATGAACCTTTTAATAAATGGTGTTGAGATGATTGGAAATTCATATGGACAAAGGATTAGACCCCTATCTTAAAGAAATGAGAAAATAAATTCCAGTTCAAATCAAAAATTAAATATGAAAGAAAAAACATGAATACTTTAAGAGCAAAATATGGATATAGCTTTATGAAATCAGGTTAGGGAAAGGTTTCTTAAACACAACATTTAAAGAATCACAAAGTATGAAGAAAAGCTGAACAGATTATATGACGTTCATATTGAAACATTTCCACAGCAGTATAGACAAATGGACAAATAAAAACACAAAAGAATAAATCTGGGTGGCCACGAAACTTATAAAAGAAAGGTCAGCCTCTCTATCATTAAGGAAATTCTTATTTATCTACATTAGAAGCTATGTGCATTGGAATCTTAATGTAGTGCTGTTTATAATAAGGTGGATGTTACCTAAATTCCCTTCTTAAAGGTAATTGATAAATAAATTATGGTTTGTTCTCAGAAGTAATATTATACAATAGGTAAATTGAATGAAATGTTTTTGTGTGTATTAACATGGGTGGATCATAATAACATAATGTGAATTTAAAAAATAAATTGCGGGCCTCCCTGGTGGCGCAGTGGTTGAGAGTCCGCCTGCCGATGCAGGGGATACGGGTTCGTGCCCCGGTCCGGGAGGATCCCATATGCCGCGGAGCGGCTGGGCCCGTGAGCCATGGCCGCTGAGCCTGCGCATCCGGAGCCTGTGCTCCGCAACGGGAGAGGCCACAACAGTGAGAGGCCCGCATACCGCAAAAAAAAATAAAAATAAAAAATAAAAATAAATTGCAGTTACAAAAAGTATGTAGGTTTACAAATATATGAACTGAAGGGATGGGTGTGTGTGTGTTTGTGTGTGTATGTGAGAGAGAGCGAGAGACAGTGTGTACATGAGTTTTTGTGTGTGTTAAATAAGAATATATATGTAGTCAGATATGGCAACATGAACATAGAAGATTCACATACCTTTTGGATAGAGATCTCTCTAATGATTGGGGATGATCTGAAGCGAAATGCAGGAATCAGATCTTTGGAAATACCCATCAGGCTCCACGTGAAGTTTTGAAAAATTTACCACTTTAAGTAAACATTTTCTTCTCTGAGTCTGTTAAGATTTATTGCAAGTTCGATCTAATGAGCTGTATAGTAGAATGAACTTTTCAAAGTATGCTTGGTGGGGGATAGATTTCAAATCATTGATTGTTCCCCTAAAGACTAAGGCTATTTGGTGAGGAGGCTCCAAAACAAGGATTTTGTCGATATATAAATCTGTTTTCTTGAAGAGCTAATTATTTGTAGTTATGGCAGTATAATTTATTGAAGCTTTAACTTGTGTTTGTTTTCCCCAATAACTCTATGACCACCACTTCAAGATGGTAGTCAACATTTGCTGTTAATTACTTCAGGGGAGATTTGTGTTAGGGTGAAAAGCTGGTGTTTCCTGGAATTGACCGATTTTCCTTTGTTCTTTGAAAAGCACAAATACTTTGAAAGAATAATGTTAGGTGAGAGAGAGAGAGAGGAAACAGAGGAGAGCCATTGAGACTCCAAAGGAAGAGGGATAGATGTCCCCGAGGCTGGAGAGAGGGACATATCTTCATGTAGCAGAAAACTTAAACATTCACTATGGCAATGTGAAAATAGAGCATGTCTCCAGAGATACAGAAAGATTTTAGAAACAGGGGTTATGCACTTCATGCAAGTAATATGGGTTCAGGCACCAACTTTCCTGTTATTCCAGTTTATCAGTGAAGCAGTAGAGTCAGCAGATTTAAAGCCACCATGAAAGTTCAACAAGATGTATCTTTTGTTTAAGGCCCAAATACAGAGCCTCTCCCACACTTTCTAGAGTTATTTTAAGCCTCTAGAATGTTCATGTGACCTAACGAAAGAAATGGATTCTTGAATGATGAGAAATGGTAGAGTTTCTTCTTTGCCTGATGGGATGAGGGCTTACATTATTATTAAATTTGAAATAAAAGAAGTGAATGAGCCTCTTCTTTTTTTTTTTTTTTAAGATGTTGGGGGTAGGAGTTTAGTAATTTATTTATTTATTTTTGCTGTGTTAGGTCTTCGTTTCTGTGCAAGGGCTTTCTCTAGTTGTGGCAAGCGGGGGCCACTCTTCATCGCGGTGTGTGGGCCTCTCACTATCGCGGCCTCTCGTTGCGGAGCACAGGCTCCAGATGCGCAGGCTCAGTAGTTGTGGCTCACGTGCCTAGTTGCTCCGCGGCATGTGGGATCCTCCCAGACCAGGGCTCGAACCCGTGTCCCCTGCATTAGTAGGCATATTCTCAACCACTGCACCACCAGGGAAGCCGGAGCCTCTTCTTGACCAAACACTTGAAATTCACTTTAATGAGAATACCAATATGGTGTTGTAGAATAACAAAATCTCATGCAAGAAGGGAGCCTAGTGATCACTCCATCCAGCCTACCATTTTGTAAATAAGGAACCTGAAATTGATCAAATGTGGACAACTTGCCCGAACTTAATATTCTGGTAATTAATCAAGCTGCGATTCAAACTCAGGTCTTTTGATTCCAGGTCTAGTTTATTTTTCCCATTACATTAAGCTTTGTTTAAATAGATACAATTTTAAAAGTACATGATACCTTTACTCACTGTGGGACAGTATTCCAACATGAAGGTTTTATTTCTATTTGCCTTTCCTTGAACCTAGGACAGTTGAGGAACACACACACACACACACACACACACACACACTCAGTAAATCTTCATTGCTTGGACTATCAATCCATTGGTATTTTAGCGTTTCCTTCAGAGATATGATGCATCCTAAGAAGCTATATTTTCAAATAGCATATTTCAGATGAATTATCTAAATGTGTGGGGGTTAGTTCCTGAAAATCTATTTCTCAGTTAATTGCTAGTTAATGTTTTTCTATTTTTACCACCTTAATCTGCTGTCCCTTACCTGGACTCTTAAAAAGGGCCTTCTAAAGTTTCTTCTTGAATCCTTGTTTACTTGTCTATAGGAAACTCCCCATAGATAATCTTTTTTTTTTTTTTTTTTTTTTTGTGGTACACGGGCCTCTCACTGCTGTGGCCTCTCCCGTTGCGGAGCACAGGCTCCGGATGCGCAGGCTCAGCGGCCATGGCTCGTGGGCCCAGCCGCTCCGCGGCATGTGGGATCTTCCCGGACCGGGACATGAACCCGTGTCCCCTGCATCAGCAGGCGGACTCTCAACCACTGTGCCACCAGGGAAGCCCTCCCCCCATAGATAATCTTTAAAAATTAAATTAGATCATTTTTCTCCCATGTTTAAGCCTCCAAACCCAACTCTGCATTGCACTATCCTATTGTAATTGAATAAAATCAATATTTCTCACCATTGACTAAAAAGCTTACATGATATGGCATCTCCCAAATACTCCTTTGTTTGGTCTGCTATGACAAAAATACCATAGACGGTCTTTTTCTGTCTTATATCACTTATATATGGAATCTAAAAAAGCCAAAGTCATAAAAGCAAAGCGTAGAATGGTGGTTTCCAGGGGCTGGGGGTGGGGAAATTGGAAAAATGTTGGTCAAATGATATAAACTTTCAACTGGTATTGATGGATAAATAAGCCGTGGAGATTTAATGCACAACATAGTGATTACAGTCAACAATACTGTACTATAAACTTCAACGTTGCTAAGAGACTAGATCATAATTATTCTCACCACAAAAAAAGAAATGATAATTGTGTGACATGATAGAGGTGTTAGCTAATGGTACTGGTGGTAATCATACTGCAATATACAAATGTACCAAACCAACAAGTGTACACCTTGCACTTACATAATGTTATATTTCAACTATATCTCAATAAAAAATACTATAGGCTGGGTGGCTTAAACACAAATATTTGTTTCTTATAATTCTGAAGTAGTATTTCCCCCAAATACTACTTCACTATTGAGTTGTAAGATCATCTTACATATCCTGGATGCCAGTCTATGTTATGTATATATCTATATCTATATCTATATCTCATGAATATTTTCTCCAATCTGTGGCTTGCCCTTTCATTTTCTAATGGTGTCTTTAAAAGTGCAGAAATTTAAAATTTTAATGTAGTTATAATTTTTTTATAATTATCAAAATGCTATTTTTAAAATTCTGAGGTAACATGGTTTTAATTATAAATTGAAAAGCAGGTAGTATAGGTATGTGATTTTGTATCTCATGCAGAATTTGGCAGTCTGGTAGCTTGTGAATATTTTCTATTTGTACTATTATTGCATGTATGAATTTATTTACAATAAATATACTTATGTGATACATAGAGAATATTTAAATTGTCAGGATTTGCTATTTCCCCATAACCTTTCTCCTGTCAATACTCTGAAGACTTGAAATGTTTACTTTCTTAATTGGTACAAGGCCTTTGTTGAGGTGGGGGGTGGACGGGAGAGAGATATAAAGAATGTAAAGAATACAAATAATAGCCCAGGCTATTCTCTATGAGGAAGAATGAAAGAGGGCAGAGGGGTAAGAAGGATAGGGAACAATAAAGGAAGGGTGAGGACAGGAGAGAAGAGGTAAAAGGAAAGAGCAGTCACTATCAGGAATGGGATTTAGGAAAGGGAGTGTGTAACAAATCTTTCGGAATCCTAGCTGTGTGCTGCCTGCATCTTTAAAACAAATCAACATGACCTTCAGTGCTTTCTGGAGGTTGGTTTCTGTTTGTGTGCTTATCATACTTAGGCTGTGATATATTTGACATCCTAAATTTTCATGGAGTTTATTTCCCACTCTTTGACATCTATGTATCTTACTGACACAACTTGAGTACTCCCTACTTTTTCTCATGTCCAATCACCATAAACTCATCAATACAAGGGACTATCATAATGCTTTTGTGATATCCAGATGACTAATCTCCCTATGGACTATAATATTATAAACATCAGGAGACTTGGCATAGCACTCAAGTAAGACAAAGTTTGAGTGTACTTCTGTCTCTGTCAGATAGAAGTGAACTGCTCCGTTACCTTTGCTGTTTGATGTGGAGACAACTATTCGCCAGATCAATAGCTGTGTATCAGGAGTTAGAGATGTTTTGATTTGTTCCAGGAAAAAAAGGCCCATAAAATCCAGCAGCTTTGATTAGAATTAGTACCTCATTATCTTATGATAATCAACAATCATTGTCCATGACTTATTTGCCTTTTTTACAGGCCAAACAGATTATTTAAATGGGGCAGGTGATGGAGATTCCCATCTGCATGGTTATTTTAGTCTCTGCAAATTCCCCAGATATGTGCTATTGCTATTTTTTGGTATTGTTTTCATGTAGGGACAGTTCCAGGAGCTTCCACTTGGCCCTTCCTATGTATTTTTTTCCAGTTGTGGCAAAATATGCATGACATAAAAGTGACCATCTTAACCATGTGTAGGTGTACCATTTAGTGGCATTAAGTACATTCACGTTGTTGTGCAACCATCATTACCATTCATCTCCAGGACTTTTTTCATCTTCCCAAACTGAAACTCTGTACCCATGAAACAACACCTCTCCATTCATCACTGCACCCAGACCCTGGCAATCACCATTCTATTATCTGTCTATATAAATTTGACTGCTGTAGTACCTCATATGACTGGAATCACAGTATTTGTGTTTTCGGTTCTGGCTTATTTCATTTAGCATAATGTCTTCAAAGTTCATCCGTATCGTAGTGTGTGTCAGAATTTTTTACCTTTGAAGGGTCATTAATATTCCATTGTATGTATATACTACATTTTGTTTATCCATTCCTCTGTTGATGGACATTTAGGTTGTTTCCATCTTTTGGCTATTGTGAATAATGCTGCTAAGAACGTGAAATTACAAACATCTGTTCAAGTCCCTGCTTTTAATTCCTTTGGATATATACTCTGAAGTAGAATAGCTAGATCGTATGGTAGTTCTGTTTAATTTTTTGAGGAACTGCAATGTAGAAGGGTTCAGATTTCTACACATCCATGCGAATACTTGTTCTTTATTATTGTTTTTAATAATAGCTATCCTAATGGATGTCAGGCAGTAGCCGTTCTTAATAGCACTGACCTTGGTTGAGAGTTCTGTCATTTTCCAAGTATGTGTACTGCAAAAATACATTCAGATATGGGGAAATATAGTGTAGGTCACTGCACAAGATTTCTAGTGAGGTGAACTTGTGTCAAAATTCCAATTATCACATGGCTTCCATAAGCCCTATTATGACCTGAAGACCACAGTGATGTTTTGGAACCTCAGGTGTATAAATTTATCTTAATAATCTCTGAAAAATTCTGAGTTTTCCACTTTTCTTTCTAAACATTCCCCCTGGAAAATTGTAAACCCCTTTGAGGTAGACCTGGAGGAAAAAAATAATCACACTCTATACTTTTGACAGTGTTGCAGCAAAGTTCCTGAAGCTGTTGTAGCCACCTGATCTCTGGTTTAGGTCTGGGCGAGGCTGTAATTTTCATTCCTGGAAAATCAATGCAGGTTTCTGCTCATTTGTGCTTGAATTTTATTTTCATTTATACAGTTCAAGCCTGCTCATCAATGTAATTCCCAGTGTAAATGTGATTAATCTGTTACTGCTGGAAGTCACTTTGGGTCAAAATACTGCCACTCTGCCCTGCTGACCTTTATGATAATTGCACTCACCTTGTTTCTCATATTAAATGCTACCACTTAACCTCTGCTACTTTGTAACCCAATGTTCCTGTTAAAAAGCACGGGGGCCATTTCATTGGTGCTATCCCGCATTGTCATCTTTAGCCCACAGAAGACAGATGCCACAGAGGTTTAAAAGGATGCTTGTATTTCTCTCATCAAAGAATGTCTTAATGTCTTGAAGAAGAATGTTATCGGTGACCTCTGTGGGGGCATAACTATGGGATAGTTGAGTGGGTTTTACATAATTAATCCACTCCAACATTCTCATTTTATGTACATGGATTCCTTTGTCTACATTCTGTCAGATAAATTATGGCATCTTGCCCTCTTTGAATGTTGCTGACTATTGAATCTATGTTTCAGTCAGCCAAACAAGCCAACGATTAGAGCCAATTCCATCAGCTAGAGCTAATACTTTGAATCTCAGGTAACGTCTTTATAATAAATTCAACCCCTTGCAACTTTATATTCGATCTTTCTCAGTCTAACACTTATAAAATATATGCCAGGGTTTCCCTGGTGGCACAGTGGTTGAGAGTCCACCTGCCAATGCAGGGGACACGGGTTCGTGCCCCGGTCCAGGAGGATCCCACATGCCGCGGAGCGGCTGGGCCCGTGAGCCATGGCCACTGAGCCTGCGCGTCCGGAGCCTGTGCTCCACAACGGGAGAGGCCACAACAGTGAGAGGCCCGCGTACCGCAAAAAAACAAACAAAAAACCCCCCCAAAAAATATGCCACACACACATTCTACAGGTTTCTGCTGATACACGTTAGCAGGATATAGCATTTCTTTTGATGTATATGCTAACTCCTACCAGCGTGGACATTATACTTGCCTACTGGGGCCTGGTAGAATCTGACTGTAGTTATTAGGATGCAATAAGTGCTGATGTGGGTGGGTCTTGAGAAAAGTAGAAATTTCCTTGAAAACTAACCTATTTAGATGAGGTCTTTAGAGATATGTTAAGTAAGTAAGGGAAGGTTAGTTTCCTCAAATGGGGAGGAAGGAGGGTGGCTTCCTTTGGCGAGGAAACCACAGGAAGATTTGGGTTAAAAATTTTCATATGAATCTGAGTCTGCCTACCTGCACTTATCCTAAATACTCAATATATCCTTATCTTAATACCCAACTCTTCCTGATCTGTGTCCTGATATTAATCTGTGAGGCTTAGCACAGATGTACGTTGAACTTGCATTTTCATTCTGCAACCCACACTTTTAGATTTGAAACTTGATCCTCAGCCATGTCTGCTGTGTGGCTCTAAGACATGAGAAAATTTTAAGGCCCTCAGTGTGGCTCTCTGTGTCTTCCCATGCCTCGATCTGAGAGTTTAAACACCTAACACCTTTTAACATTAAGTGTAAACATTTTCATTTTGTAAGCTCTCTGGTGCTATAAGAAGCAGCTAATGGTCCCCATGGTGCTTGTAGGTATTACTGCTGTAATAGACAAAATCAGCTGCTGCTTGAGATGTAAAAGTATTGTCTTCAACTGGCAATATGTTCAAAGCAAATATTGCTGGTAATTTATTTATTGCTTCCACTACTCGGAAGAAGCACTTGTCTTTGCATTGGCAATGGAGTCACTACTACATTCAAGCTCAAAACCTTATTCCAGAGTCCCAT